>NC_081570.1:37863684-38111957 GCF_022355385.1 Mustela nigripes
TTAATTAATTAATTAATTAATTTGACAGACAGAGATCACAAGTAGGCAGAGAGGCAGGCAGAGAGAGAGAGGAAGAAGCATGTTCCCCGCTGAGCAGAGAGCCCGATGCGGGGCTCGATCCCAGGATCCCAGGATCCTGAGCCGAAGGCAGAGGCTTTAACCCACTGAGCCACCCAGGTGCCCCGATGACTATTTTTCTTCACGATTTTCATTCAGCTCCGTCTCTGGCTTCCATCTGTGGTGTGGATTCCAGGCTGAAGGGCCAGATTGGGGCAACTCTGTGGATAGGCTAACATCATAGACTTGTTTGGCCCCACTTTACTTGACCCAGCTCTAGATTAATTTCTCCTGAGGACTCCTTGCCTTACCTGCCCTTGCCCCATCTTGAGCACCTTCATATATCAAACTCCATCTGCATCCAACCTCCTACAACCTCACTTTACCCCACACATTTGTAGGCAGAAATTATTCTTATAAAGGAAAATATTGATCAACCATCCATATGTCCATCCGACCATCCATCTATCCTTCTATCTTTCCACTCAGCAAATACTCACTGGGTGTGCAACTCCATGTGGGCACTGTCCTTGATTCTTGGGATGCCGATTTAACTCAGAACTGAACTTCCTAGACATGAGATAGCAAAGACAAGGCACTCATGCCTCACTCAGCTCTCCTATGCCTACGTGTAGCAGATACTTGTGCTTCTTGCCCCATGTCTCCTCAGCCCACCTGATTTCAGCACAGCCATAGTTCACAGTTCCATGTACTTGTCTAGCATCTTTGATCTGGCTGGACCTTGGCTGCCTCAGATCAGCCTTGAAGAGAAGCAACCCAGAAATGAAGGGAGATTTACACCCAGGAAGGCAACCCTCAACTGTCTCCCTGTCCTTTGGGGAGAGAACTCTGGGGAGAGATTTTATACAATTTCTGAGAAAGCCACTAGAGGGACTGAGTCCCCTTTTCCCCACAGTTGGTAATGAGCTTATTAGTACACCCTCTACTGGGTTTTCTCCCTGTTCTGTCTCACTTTGGCCTCTTCCTTTACTTCTGCTTCCACGTATCTCCTAGCAAATAAACTACTTGCTCTCAGGTGCTTGTCCCAGCCTCTGCCTTTGGAGGAACGCAAACTAAGATAACATGGCAGGCATTATAAATGAACAAATGAATGGATGAATCAATGCTGATATAATGAGGGGGGAGGAGGACACTGTTAGAAGTGGACAAATGACCACCTGCTGCTGATGGAGAAAGGCCCTGTTACCACATCATCCACTTATAATGAGTGATCATAGCCTCCAAGCATGGGTGCCAGGACGATCGCTTGACTGACTACCTTGTGAAGACTGAGCATAAGAGTAACATGAATGTGGCTAACAATAATAGCTACCCTTGAAGGGACACTTCCATTTGCCAGGGGCTTTGTTCACATCATGCCGTTTATTCTTCATAAACCTCCTTTGATCCAGGCATTAATTAATCCTATAAGTGAAGAAAACGAAGTCCACAGAGGGGCTCAAGGTTACAGGGTGGCACAGCTGATCTCAAGTGGATCTGTCAGATACCACAGTCTACACACTCTTGTGCCCACCTCGCTACACAAGTCTATTACAACACCCAGTCAGGGTCCCAGTTCTCTAGCTGCTTAGCAAAACAATCTATAAAGCACACCCCTGAAATCAGGGCGTGCCTTCTCATGGGGTCTCGGGCAGCCACAGCGGGTCTGTGCAGTGAAGCATAGTAAATAATGCACAAGTCTATTAGTTACTCACTGTTAACCAAGACCCAAGATAAAGCATTGTTTTATTTATCCTGTCTGGCAGCTCAAGCATGCTCCATGATGTGTCTGTTACACGGTGATGTTAATTAGGTCCGCAGCACTGCACCTTCTGTATACGAGATTCGCCGTGTCACCCGCTGTACTCATCTCTCCAGAGGGGCCTGGTTCGGCATCAGGTCTGAGGACAGAGAGAATCTTTGGGGGGCTGGCATCACCACCACGCCACTGAACCAAGTATGAAAAAAATACTATGTAGACATTCTGTCTATAGCATTAGGGTCTAGCAACCTGACATGCTTCTCAAGGTCACTATGAGACCATCTTTCAGGGTAGGCAATGGGACTAGAGGGGGGGTTCCCAGAACCCCCAAATGGCAAAACTCCTCAGTGAACACCTACTTCAATAGGCTCATGTTATAGATGGGCAAACTGAGGCTTAAAGAGAAAAAGCGACTTTTCTAAAGGCGTATCAGTGTTAGTAGGCTGGGATTAGATGTTTTTCCTTCCAGTTCTATCTCTATCAGATGGAACATTTTGAAGTCCCCGTCCTTGCCCTCTTCCCCTCCTGTATGGTATGTTTGTAGAATGGGTGCACACAGAGGCTATTCATGCCTACTCCCCACTACAGCCATTTCCCCTGAAGTTCCTGAAAGTAATCTGATGAATCAGGGACAGCAATCGTTCTTCAATTCCATTCTGCAGGTCAGAATGAGGCTGGGAGGGGAAAGATGACAGCAGGTGACTCGGGCTTGAATCCGGGCATCTGGGCTAACCCTCATTCTGACAAACCACTTGGATTGCCTAAGGGTGAATGAATGAATGGACAAAAGAATGAATGAATAAATGTTAAACTTACTAAAGAACGAATGCAGGCATGCGTGATCACCAAGGCTTAATGTGGGCAAGTCCCCATCCTGTGTGTTCCATTTCCACAAAGTCAAAGCCTCCAGCCCCCTGGAGCTGCTCTACGGGCCAGAGCCATCAAGTATTTATTTCACAAGGGTGTACCCTCCATTCTGACCACGGCCCAGTACTCAGTTCAGCTTAGAGCAGGCTCTCCGAAATTGAACAGAAATGAGCGTTCCAGAGCCACAGCATCCAGCAATCTGGGAGCAATCTGGAGAGGTGCTGGGGCGGGGGGAGGGGCTATGGGAGCCTCTCCCTTCATAACACCACACCACACCATGCCAGGGTTGTTTGCTGTGTTTACCTTTCCTCGAGGCTGGACTGAAGAAGGAGAAAGAGAAAAAAAACAGGAACCCCAAGGCTGAGATACAGAAAAGAGACCTAAACATGAGTTCACCCACCACAGGAGTCAGGAAAGGGGCTCTTGGCAAACTTTCCATCCCAGGGACTGGCCTGGCTGGGATCTGCGTCAGCCTTCACTGGGACTGGGAAGGAGAGGTAGCCTTGACATCCTGCTGGGCACAGTCCCAGGGAGGCTGGGCAGAAAGGGCAACCCATGAATATGAATGAAATGCTGAGAGATTAGATAGAATTTCAAACAGAAACTTAACCCAGGACCTCTGAGTAGGAGTTGATGTAAAAACGTGCTGAGAATCTGCAATGATATGTCACTTATACTCAGTAAAGCGTGCACGCACGTGCACACACACACACACACATTCACAACTACGAAACAGTGCAAATATACTACACACACACACTCAAATCCAACATAATCACCTTCTCTTTTTCACCTCTTTCAGTCTCTCTCCCCATTTCTCTCCTTTCTTTTCCTCTTTCCCATGGATGCTCTTAGCGTTAAAGTTCGACAGTTTCCTCTATGGGCCTGTAAGCTAGGTTTGCTCCACTTTTCCGGGGAAGTATCAGGGATGGCCCTTATTTATGAACTTCTGGAGGGAGGTCACCCTTATAGAAATGTTCTGCTCGGGGCAGGTATCCTCATCATTCTCAGCAGCAGCAGCAGCAATACTAGAAACTGTCAGTGAGGGGTTACTCTCTGCCTGGCCTCATGTGGGGCCCTGGGACCTGAGCAATGAGTAAGACCCCAAGAACAATGCCAAGTTGAGCTGGGAAGACAGAGCTCCTGCACACAAAAAAGTGAAATATGAAGCTATTGCTAAGTGCCAAATGAGATTTTAAACAATCGTTCTGTAGAAGTTCAGAGGGAAAGCTGTCTAGGTGGATTGGAAGATCAGGGAAGACTTCCTGGAGGAGAGGTCTTGAAGGGTATGTAGGAATCAGGGCTGCAGAGAGGAATGGGAAGTGACCAGAGAATGTAAGATGTTTAATCAAGTTTGTTGGAAGAATGAATGACAGGACGATCCTGGTCAAAGGCAAGTCATGGGCCAAGTAGTAGCCTTTATGACAGTTCTCCCCTTCCCAGAAGAAGGAGAGAAAATACTGGCAAGTATTTTTCCAGAATCCTGACCATTCCCGTTCATCCTCTCCAGATCCTCCCAACACATAAGAGCAGGTTGGTTAAGGATTAGGCCCCCGTATCTAGGAGTATGCAACGGAAAGCGGGTGAAGCTCTGGGATAACTGAAGACAGGGCAAGAGATTTATGCAACTTCGCAGAGCCCGGCAGGATCAGAGCTGGAAGCGGTTTCCAGCAGCCTTGTCTTCAAATCCTTCTGACTTTCCACTTAGAATCCTCGGGGTGGGAAGTGGGTTGGGTTGGGGGCAGAGGAAACCTTTGGGATATTCAGTGGGAAAACTCCATATAGCCACTGAGCAGTATCTACCTTTAGGTGCAGGAATAGGGTCGGGGTGTGTTAACAGAGGCGCTAGGCCTCCTCTGGACCAGCCCAGCCTGCCCTCCCGGAAAAACCTCTCTCCTGCTGCTCTCAGCCCAAGGGTTGCTCCCTTGTGAAGGCAGAGACTGCAGCCCCGAGTGTGGGCAGGGACCTCTGGCTGCGGATGGTGCTAGAGCCAGGCTCATCAGACACATGAGACAAAACGAGGCCATAACAGGCACGCAATCAGAGCAGGGAGCTCCCGGAGGCTTTTTTATAAACCCACATTTTATATAATGAAATGTATATGGTCTTTTTAGTCTGAGGACAGCCCACAAAAGGGTAGAGGGAGGGAACATGGCAAGAAGGGCAGCCCTGCAGTCCGGTGATGTCTAGGCTCCTCCTTGTTAGAAGAAAAATGGCCTCATTCCTTGAGCTCCCAAAAAGAATGGCCTTCAAGAGGGGACTAGAGATGAAGTAAATCCATCTCCTCCACCTCCCCACAGAGAATGGGGTCTCGGAGACTAGCGGGGACTCCAAGTCCCAGGCCAAGCTGACCACGCCGCCCTTCGTGCTGAGTTGGAAGTCCGTTCTATCGGGAAGGGGAGCCAGGGGAGAAGCCTGAGCGGTGGAACCTCTCTGAGAGCTCAGGGCTTTGGGAAGGGGAGCCTGGAATCAGGACCCAGCTCTTAGGATAAGTTCAGGATGGAGTTCTGGATTTGAGCCATTCTTTGTTGTGTTCCGCGACACTTGCTGAGCACCTCAGACATTCCAAGAGGTGCGGTAGGTGTCACGGGAGGTACGGAGACCAGTCAAACCCAATCCCTGCGGGAGTGGAGGAATGGATGAATAGAAACATATGTGCTGGGGGTCACAAGAAAAGGAAGCAGTTAATTACAAATCGAGACTGGGGTGGGGGGGCATGCCATGGAGCTGGGCTAGCCCAGCTAAGTCCTGAAAGATAAGAAGAATTTTCTTTAGTTAAGGGGAGTAGAGATGGTGGATGGATCTGAGAGATGCTGAGTGGGCAGAACCATCAGGATGCAGCAACTGATAAGAAGGGCAGTATGAAAGATACAAAAGTGGGGTGACATCCCGGCTTACCCCAGACATTTGATCTGAAAAGGTGCCCTAAAGGTGGGGTCATGTTTTATAGAGATCTGGTAAGCACCCCTGGGGGGAGAGCCAGTGATGAACAGGCCAGCCTCTGGAGCCGGGGTGGAGAGGGATGTTACAGCAATCCAGGTAGGACATGATGGCGGGAGTGCATGGAAAGGGGAGAGGAAGGGAGAGTAGAGGCACCACAGTCCTGCCAGAAGTAGCATGTCTCCATTTTAACAAGGAGGAAAGTAAACTGCTTTACAAATGATTCACAAGGCCAAAATGCCAGTGGTGGAGCTGAGATCGAATCCTGAATCTAGGGACCCCAAAGTCACTCCATTATACTACTTGTGGGCACACCCATTGTGGTGGCAGAAGCAATGGGCCTGGGGTACTGGCTGGCTGTGCAGGGTGAGGAAAAGAAGGGAGTTAACACAGTGACAAGGCTTCTAGCCCAGGCAACTAGGTGGAAAAAGAAGATATTAACCCAGACAGCTGATGCCAGGTAGAGAAGCGGATTGGGATTTAAGATTGACCTAAGGTCAGCCAAAAATAGATCCCAGGTCTTTGGGGACAAGCAAATTGTGAGCATCAAGGAGCTCTAAGAGGTGTCACAAGAATGACTTTCTGAACTAGACGGCTTAGCCCTGAGGTTTGGGGTTGAGCCAAAGTGTAGTGGGGTGTGTCAGAGGCGGGTTTGTGCCTATCCCCGGTCCCAGTTATTTCCCAGCTGTGGACTACAGGCAAGAGACTTGATGGCACTGGTCGCAGTTTCTTCATCTGCCAGATGGGGAGGTAAGCCCTGTCCAGCACATGTCCGGAGTCTGGTGAGAGTGGGAAGAGCTGACACAGGGGAGAGAGTTTGGGAGGCACTGTTGCAGCCAGCACAGCACTTCGAACTTCAGAGTCCATCCCCGATAAGGCAACGTGGAAAGACCCTCTTAGAAATCCTGTGAAAACTCCTTTGTTATTTTAATAAAACAAGACATCTCCCAGAACCTATACCGGCTTCTCTTTTTAGTCTTGTCAATTCCGCCTCAATTCAGGCTCGGAGACTGTTGGGTCCAACACCGTCTTCTCCCCTGTTCAGAACCCCAACTTACAAAGCCTCTTTCCTCTCCATCGTGGGGTCAGGTCTCTCCCATCACCTCCCACCCACCCACCCAACATCTGTTCATTCCACACTCAGCAAGCACAGGCTTGGCTGAACAATCTGTGTTCATGCTAAAGCCGCAGAGGTAAATGACACCTAGGTCCCTGGCCCTGACATTGATCTCTGGGTGTGACTGTCACCTTTCTGGACACTTCTCTAATCCCCTGTCCTCTACTCAGAAAAACTTTATACTCCCGTCTGTACTTCTTCTGAGCCTAAAGGGAACTTTGGCTCCAAGAAAAGGGATTTTCAACCCTAGTGAACACGTGAGGAGTGAACAGGGATGGGGGTGATTTGGGGGAAGAGTTCCACTCTCTGCCATGTATTTTGTAGATATATACAGTAGATATAGTTTTTAGACAGCTTTCATTGAGGTTTAATTGATATACAAAAACTGCACACATTAAACGTATATGATTTGATGAGTTTGTACCTATGCAAACACCTGTGAAATGACCACAATCAAGGTAATAGACATCTCCATCACCTCCAAATGCTTTGTTGGTGCTGTCTTTTGTTGTTGTTGTTGTTGTTGTTTGTTTGTTTGTTTTTTGTTGTTGTTGCACTATAAGAACTTAAAATGAAATCTACCGTCTTAACAAACATCTGGTTGCACAATATGGTATTAACTATGGGCACTCTCTTGTACATAGATTTTATTCTATTAAACCTCACAATAACTATGGAAGGTGGGTTTTCATTCCCATTTTACAGAGGAGAATTCCAAGGCTTAAAGAGGTTAAATTTTTGCCCAAAGCCATACAGCGAGTTGATGGAAGAGCTGGGATACACATTATAGTTTGTCTGAGTTTTTAAGCCCAGGCTGTTCTTATTACGTTAGATTGTCTCCTCTATTCTGTCTGCCCTGGTGCCCTTCTGGTTGAGCTGGCGCCCTTCAAATGCTTAGGAGGCAAGACTCAGAGGACGACTTTTGAACAACAATCAGGGGACACTGTGGTCTCAGCTCACACACTCCAGAATGAGAGAGTAACAGCACCTGAACTAGATTATCTGCACGAGGTCTGTAATCCAGAGGGTGCCAGGATGGGTCCTGCAATGACTACCTTGCTGAGCTTCCAGGAGCCCTGGGAGATATAGAAGCCTCTGCATGTCGAGTGATAAATGGACTACTTGCCCAAACCCTATCCTGTTGGAGTGCCCAGCGGGAACTCAGACAGGTGTGTGAGAGCAAGATGGAAGAAGACAGGGTTTCAGCTACTGGTGTGAAAAAGTCCTGAAGTCCTTGCTCACACATCCAACCTGGAAGCTTTCATGCTCCCTGCCTCTCTCCCCATTCCACACCATGTCTAAGTGATGCCATTGGTCACTTCTTAATCTGCTTATACCTGTTCTCTTTTGACCTGATTTTCCCTAGAAACCAATGGACACTGTCCAGTGTACAGTGGTGGAAAGGGAGCTTGGTTTGAATCCAGATTCTCACTAGCCAGATGAATGCAAACAAAGGATTTTACTTTTAGGAGTCTCAATTTTGTTACCTGGGCAAAATAGAAAATGATACCTAGAAGGACTGTTGGGAGTATCAGATAAGGCAGTGGATGCAAATGTGTCTAGCATGATGCCTAGGACACAAAAAATGCCCCGTGAATACATGACAGATGAATGAATTAAGGCCCAACAAATGTTAATCACTCCAGACTTCATGGTTGGCGCTGCCCTTACTACTTAGGAAAATGAGTCAGGATCCTCTTAGGCAGGTCTCAGGTATGTCACTGAATCATAGGGCAAGCTACCAGCTAAAGGTCCCCTGCTACTGCAGGCATTGTCATCAGAGGGAGGTGACTCAGCCTCTGCTGTGGGCTTCTTTTTTTTCTTTCTGTGTGTGTGTGTGTGTGTGTGTGTGTGTGTTGGAGGGTTGTGTAGGGAGAGGGAGAGAGAGAATCTTAAGCAGGCGCCATATCTAGCACAGAACCCGATGTGGGCTCAATCTTACAATCCTGAGATCATGACCTGAGCCAAAATCAAGAATCGGATGCTCAACCGAGCATCTCCTATAGAGCCACCCAGGCGCCCCTCTCCTATAGGCTGCTGCACAAAGAATCTGGGTGGCTACTGGCTTGTCTACCATAGCTTTTGAGGGCAACTAGACTCTTAGTCTTGTCTGTGAGCATCTGGACTCGTGGAGAGAAAAGTGGCACTGTTTATGGAGATACGTGTGAGAGCCAAGTGAAAGCCCGGCATGTCTCTCCTCTCTCCACTCTTCCTTTTGGCAGAGTTATTTCACTTTCCTTGGAATACTGGCTTGGTAGCCCCCCTACCTACTTGTGGTAGAGGCAGACAAGAAGATGGGTAGGCAAGAAGAGAGTCTGGAGCACCCCCACCTGGGGCTGGGTGGGCTAGTACCTTCTGACTGGTTGACTTGCCAGATTGCTGAAATCTTTCCTCTCTAAATAGAGACCACAGGTAGAAAGGGTCTTAGAAAGCTAGGGAGTTGCTGAGCAGGCCAAGGTCCCAGGGAGATCCACTGGCAACCCCTGGTCTCTTGGATAGCCCCTTCCTCTCTACTCTGTCAGTGGAAAGAAATGGGTGGTCCTATTGCAAACATATCCTACAGTCTGCCCTATAGCTACGCATTTTTCCCTCTTAAGGAATTCTAAATGTTAGCAGGGTCCATATGCTGTAATTCAGAGACATTTAATGTCATTTGTTTTGCATTAAATGATACTTTTTATACTGTAAACTCCATTCTCTGACATCAGGCATGTAACCACCTGCCTCAAGCCATTCCTTTCCAGAGTTATTGACCAGGAAAGGATGCCACAGAGCATCCAGCATCCCCCCAGAGAAGGAACCTCTCCCATTTCCTCTGTGACAGATGTTCATTCTGAATGTTTGCATACATCTAGTGATGGGGAGCTCACTCTTTCCCCAGGAAACCCATCCAATGGCTGGCAACTCTATTCACTAGAAAGTTTTCCCCATTTTTTGAGCTGCAACCCATCTTCTTGAAACTACACCCCTGGATTTGGTTCTTACCTTTGACCACACAGAACACAGGTTTGCTTCTTTGGGACAAGAAGAATGTCCAAGATGGTCTTTCCACCTTTTTAGAAATTGTGATCTCACTTTCCTACCCCCACTCCCTCTCCTTTTTCATCTCAGGGATAAACAGCACATCTCCTCCTCCATTTCCAATGGTAAATGATTTTGCAGATACCTCACCGTGTTGATGACATCCCAAAGAACAGAGCTCACTTTTACTGCTCGCCCTTGCCGACGTTTCCCAGACCCACATCACAACTGCAATGAGGCAGGTATTACTATCACCATCTTACAGGAGGAAACAGAAATTCAGACAGATTGAATAACTTGACCAAGATCACACAGATATCAAAAGACAGAACCAGGGTCTGAATGCAGAGTAAGAAGCCAGAGGTGCCTGGGTCCCAGTCCTTGGTTTTAAGCTGCTAGCATACCTAGGACTTGTGAGGCCTGTGATCCAGTTAATGAATGCAGTTTTTACAGTGGGGCCTAAATATGGCCCCAACATTATGGAAATGGTCTGACCAGGGAAGCTAGACCTGGACTGTCACTGTGCCTGACTTATGCAGTCTGCCTCTCTCCGTGCTGCCTCAAGAGATGCTATCATTTCTGAAAGACTTGCCAGGCTCTTGGCTCATGTTGAGCTGGTTACACTCAGCTCAGCTCCCCAGGACTCTGACACAGGAACTGCTGGAAAGTCAAGTCTTGACTGTTCTTCCTTATCCCTGATGACAGAGTCCCTGACAGCAACGTGCGAGTCACACCAAATTTGGGTTGGCTGGTTTGTTCCTGGGGGAGGGGAAGACCTAAATGGAAGGGTGCCAAGAATGTTCAGAGGAACAGAAGAGATGCATAAACCACTTTATTCGTGTTCCTCTGGGCAACAAGAGCCCAGAGGAGAAGCTGTATATACAACACAACATTTGTAGCCAACTAACATATGGCTCTTTGTTATTATTTCTGAAAACCAATAAGCAAAGGGAGAACGAGCTTTGCTCTCGATTTTTGCAGCAAACTTCAAAAATTCCCCATCCCAGCGCAAAAGAAGGCTTAACTGGAGCTTTGTGCGAAAGGCCCTATCTCCCCTGAGCCTCCCTCCCTCTCCCCATCTCCGAATCCTCATTTCCGGGAGGTCATTTTAATTAGCAGGCTGTCATGGTGACTCAGCCTGCCTGCTTCACGGACAGGAAGGGAGCAGACTCCTCTGGACCCATTCATCATACAAAGGCACTTTACTCTTTAGAAAAATGTACAATATTTAGCTCCCCCAACCCCTTGGGAACTGCTACTGCTGCGGTTTTATTTTACCAGCCCTCTGCTTGGCGGCAGGTGGGAGTGGGGAGGGTGAGGGGGTGGCATTCTCCTGTCTTCTGTGTCTTCCTCACCTGGCAGTCAGCCTTCCCCCACCGCAGAGCATCCATACCCATGTCTTCAGGGTTTGGTCCCTGGCGCCAGGATCTGGAGATCTGAACCACAATGGACCTCTTGGAATGAGTGACCAATACCTTTTGTCTTTGGAGCTAAAGCTTCAATTCAACTACCCAGGTCATTGCAGGAATGCATGCAGCTCAGAGACACAGTGACAGTGTGCCTCAAACCACTGTGATTTCAAAAATTCTGTCCTATTGTTCCCAACAGCACATTTGTCTTTGGGTTGCAGGCGTCATTGATGTTGTTTTGGATCAGCAAGTATGGACGGTGCATTTCTAGAACAGTGAACAACCATCACCTAGTCTAGAAGGCAACTGCCTATGGTAGTTATACAACATTGGAAGGTAAGGGACTCCAAAAACACTGACCTGAGATGTGTCAAACCTCTTGAAAGGGACATGTAGCTTGTCCTCTTCCTGTGAGGACCTCTGTGCTGTGGAAATGGCATCTGTACTCGCTTGGTTTGAGCCTCCTATTTTGTTCCTGAGCCTTAAGCTGAAGTCCCACAATTGATTTTCCATTGGTAAAAGGGAAAATTGATGGTGAGGTTTCTCCTTTTTTCCTTCTCTTTCACTAGCTTACTCATTATCCTGTACCCTTGATCTTGGAAACTAGAGAAGGGTGATTAATTTCATGCCCCAGCAGAAAATGCATGCTCCTGTCTCCACAAGACCTCCCCGGACTCCATGTCCTTAAAAAGAGTTTGAAGGGTCTTTGTGGTTCACGGAGCTCTTCTTGTCCCCTTTGCCGTTGGGGTGGTTGCTGGCTGGGCCCCGCAGGAGTGGGTGCTTGTAAGGAGGGGGCTTTTCCTTCCTGCAAAGGAGGGATAACAGAAAGAGAGAAGAAAGACAGCACATATATACACCAGATTGAAATCATTTCTGTTATGTGTATCTCCCCCTCTGGACTGTAACAGTCCAGGAGCAGTGGCCTCGTCTTCCTCTTCTCTGTGTCCCAGGAGCCCAGCCCAGAGCCTGGTCCAAAGCAGGCATCATGGCTCAATGAATGACTGGTAGATGGATGGATACTCTGTATCATTCTGATTCTGGAAAAAACCTGACTGACTACAGCTCCAACTCTTCTACATTTCCACCTTGATTCTAATCCATCCTCTCCAGTTCATAATGGGATGGGGATGGACACACAGAAGATCCATATCCTGGAGGAGCTTGGGACCCCATCCTCTTCAAAACCATCGTGGGCTCCAGACTTGCCCTTACGTTCCTCAGAATAGCCTAAGTATGGCATTTCACAGGGGTCTGTCTCTGCCATGAGCTTGGGTGACCTTGGAAGGTGGAAGTATGTCTGGCTCGTCTCTGAGTCATAGCACCTAGCACCCAATGCCACACCCTTAACACTATTCTTCAATAATTGTCCTCTGTCTGTCTGGCTCACATACTACACTATGAGCTCCTTGTGGACAGGGACCAAGTTTTGTCCATTTTTGCATTTTCCCTCATAAAGGGCCTTGTTCGTTTATTACGTTGTGCCATTCATTCATGTGTTGGACCAAGATTCATTTGCAGTGGGAAGAGTAGGTTTTAGAGCCAGAAAGAACTCACCTGAATTTCCAGATTGGCTATGATGAAGGGTGTGATCTTGGGAAAGTTATTTAGCTTTTCTGGGCCTTATTTGTAAAATGGAGATAAAACATCCTAATCTTGCAGAGGTGTTGTGAGGTTAAATGAAATAATATGAGTAAATGCCCTTAATGTCCTCCCTTGTCTGCTGTGACTTACAAAGGCATGGTGCTAGATGTTTAGCGGGGTCCTATGGTCCCTGGACATGACAAAGAGGAGTCAGACATTGATGCTTACAGGCTGCTTACAATTTAGTAGAGGACACAGTTGCACACAATGACTACACAAAATAAAAAAGAATTACAAAGCATGATAGAAAGTGGCAAACACCATAAATACAGAAGCTCTCTTGGGCTTTTTGAATTAGGACTAAAGAAACAACTTCCTGTAACCCATCATGCTCTGACCTTGGAGTACCCATTTTCCTTCATTGTTGATGAGTCATGAATGAGGTGAAGACGTAACAGGTGGCGGCACACAAAAGGGACATGTTGCCTTAACATATCTCCCCCACCAAGAGGCCTCCCTGCCTGAAATACCAACCTTGCTGAGGGACCTGACTAACACAGCAAGGATGTCTCGCATGGGTGAGATACATCTAGACCTTGGTACCCAAAGACACCCTAGAGCACACAAGAGCCCGTGTCCTTCCTGCCTCATTGGCCCTCATAAATGGGGGTTGGGGGTGAGCTTTGCAAAGGGTGCCATTCATATGTCACTGAGGGGTGTGGTTCTTAACACCCACAGGGAGCATGGGAAATCAGGTGGCTATGTTTTCATGGGGGTAAAGGAAGGCATACTTCCCCTAGAGAGGCGATCTCAGGTACAAGTGCAAGTGGGCAGCCCCAGGTAGATGGGGTGTGGCAGAAGGTATACAGTGGACAGGGGGCATGTGAATGTGTAGACTGATTGGCAAAGAGCCTCTGTAACTAAAGATGGGGGCAAAGAGAGAGAATGCACTAGAAGGCAAATATCCCATACATCTGGGCTCTGTTCCTCTTCCTATGATACCTTCCTCCACCTCTCCAGGCTCACTTGAGAAGCAGACTTCCCAGGAAATAAGCTTCTCCCTTCTCAAGACCTCCCCAGTACTTTGTACCTTGCCCTCAGCAAACCATTTCTAGGTAGTTTTTTGTCTATTTGTTTTTCTCATGAGAATGTGGATTTAACGCATTTGATTTTTCTCTGTAATTCCTGAGCAAAATTCACGCCTGGCATGGAGTAGGTGCTTGAGGAGTGACTGATGGATAGAAATGAACTTTCGTTCTTGTCTCTACTGTCTCTATTGCTCCTCTGTCCTTTTTCTGTTTCATCCAGCTAAGTTCTACATGTTTTTTAAAATCAAGCTCAAATGCCACTTCCTCCCTGAAGCCTTCTTGGGATACTCCTGCTGGCTGCCAAATGCTGGCCAGGTGGTGTGGGAGGGGAATTTCTGGTTGTGTCTTGCTTTTCTGTTCGAAAACATGAAGGGGTTGAAGTCAAGAATTCTTAGTTCTATCACTCTATAATTCATAAATTGGGGGCTTATTCCGGATTTACTCCCTGCTAGGCACTGTGCACTAAAGATCCAGGAGAGACCCAAGAGAGCTTCTTAAGGAGCAACTGGTCTAGTGGAGAGGCTGGTTGTGCAAAGAGGCCTTGACAATACTCTATGGGACATACAGTGCCACAGGTGTGTGCAAAATGCAGTTAGAAATCCAGCAGAGAGGAAGCAGCTCTATCTCAGATGGAGAACAGAGAGAGTGAAGCAGAGAGGTGTGATGTTTAGACCGGCCTTTGAAAATCATGTAGTTCCGTGTAGGAACTCACCATCTAAAGACAAAAATGGGAGAACATCTCAGGAAGAGAAAAAAAGAATGAACAAAGGCATAGAGGCATGAAAATAGACTTGCTCAGTCTGCTGCATAAGGTGTAAAACTGTAGAAAGCAGACGGGGTGGAGAGTGTGCTCATGGGCAAAGGGGTGTGCTGGGAAATGACATTCAAGATGTAGGCCAGAACTCTGAATACCAAGAAAAGGAGCTGGAACCTTACCCTGAAGGTAATAGGCAGCCATGGAAGGTTTTTGAGAAAGAGTACAATCTAATATGTAGCTGAACACTTTCATACATTGTTTGGTATTGTTTGTTGTCTTTGCATGTGTTTATGCCTTTCTCCTCTGTGTTCTGGGCTCCCGATGGGCAGGGGCTCTCTATGTCCCCCAGCACCCAGTGCATGGCCTGGCACATGGTGGGCTCCAGTGTGTTGAGCAGATGATCATTCCCATCCTCCACCACACACATCCCAGCCCTACCATGGAGCCCCCCCTCCCAGCCCATGGCTGAGCCTGAGCCCACTTCACACTCAGAGACCAGCCCACCTTCCATGCTCACCCTTGATTTCCTCACAGAGGCTCACCTCGCCTGTTCATTTATCCTAATTTTCATCTACCTTGATGGGACCTTTTGAACTTTAGCCCTGTGGTCTAGATAAGCGTGGGGTCTCAGCTTTGGACATCAACACCAGGTGCCTGAACCTGTGTTCCTGGGCCCACATTGCTGGCCCTCCCCAGGGACCCTCTCCAAAGGGCAGGCTGGTACCCAACAGGCTCCCACCAGCACTTGAGTGGAAACTGACAATTATAATTATCCACAAAGATGAAAGAAAGCAAAGATTAATTTAGAGTCAAAACATGTAATTTTCCTTTAAAACCAGAACTACTCTTTCACTTATGTTATTTGATGCTTGGGTGGAAAATAATACAAACAAAGGGGATGTATTCAAGTCCTGAATCAGAGTCTGGCATCCTCCTGAGAATTCAATTGTCAAGAGTTGCTGACCAGCTGAGAGCTAAGTGATATTCATAGTTGGGTGGGACAGAGGTGTGGGGATGGAGGGGGAGTTCGTTTGGTTTTTCTTAATTTAAGGGCGGGTGCATTTATCTCAAGTCCTCAAGGCTGTGCACTTTGAGGAATGAGCTCTCCAGCTCTTTTCTAAAGAGGCTCTGAAGGGCCATGAGGCCCCATGAACAGTAGCACTGGGGGCCCTGAGAGCTCCCTACAGCCTTTCCACCCAGCTTCCGGGGCCCGCCTCCTGCCTATCTAGAGGAACTCTGCTCATTCACGCTTGGGCTTAGTCCTGGCTGTGACCAGTGCTGTGTGCTCCCTGGGCCTCGACTTCCTCATCTGTGTTGGGAAGAGGGGCCTGCGCCATTGCTAGTCTCCCTGAGTGTCTGCACCATTTCACTGGAAGTCCAACAAGCTAGGAAAAAGTCTGAAGGTTCAAGATAGTTTTATTCAGGCTGACAGAGGACCTGAGAGAGACAATCCCCAAATTAACTTGTAAATGAGATTCCAAGAATGCTTTTGAGCATTATAAAGCTTTAAATTTTTAAGAACTTTAACCAACCAAGAATGACTTCTAAGAAGGAACTGAACCCTTCTCCAGGGGTGAACTCCTCAAAGGCAAGGCCATGTCCTAATCACTTACTCAGCCTAGCAGGAGCACCTCCCTCCCTCTAGGGGCCTGGCTTGAAGTGCTGGTTTTCCTAAATGGAGGAAGGGAGGGAGGGAGGGAATCAGGTATGTATGCTCAGTACAGTCTAGGCACTTGGGAGCAGAGAAGAAGCTGACCTGATCCTCCTTGAAGGTGTTTTTAATCCACCCAGAATGGGGGAGGGTGGGCACAAAGACCCCGCATGATGAGTCAGAATATATTATTTCACAGACTCTGCGGAGACTTGGCCTCACAGCATGGTGGAAAGAGGTCCTGAGAGATCATCCAGCCCAGTCAGAGAAGTCCAGGGATTTGCCCCAGACCACAATGAGCTGGTTGGAAATCTGGGATTGCAGCCCAGAAACCAGAGGAGATGGAAACGTTATTGAGCACCTACTGAGTGCCAGGCACTATACCCGGCTTGTATCTAATCTTTAAAGTCTTTAGAGGTTTTAGTTATTATGCCCACTTTGTAGGTAAGTAAAGAAAGTTTCAAGAGGCCAATAAACTTGCCCAAGGTCCCAAGTTAGCATGAGCCTGAGACAGAATTTGAAACCAGACTGATAGCGAGAAAGGCTTCCTGCTTCCTGCTTCTGATGGAGCTTAGCTGGACTTCAGTCTCGTTTCGGAATAAAATAAACCTAGGATCAAATCCTGCCTCTGTCAAAATATCTTTTTTTTTTTAAATTTATTTGACAGAAATCACAAGTAGACAGAGAGGCAGGCAGAGAGAGAGAGAGGGAAGCAGGTTCCCTGCTGAGCAGAGAGCCCGATGCGGGACTCGATCCCAGGACCCTGAGATCATGACCCGAGCCGAAGGCAGCGGCCTAACCCACTGAGCCACCCAGGCGCCCCTGTCAAAATATCTTTGACAGGCAATTCTTTTCACCTTTCAGAGCTTCCTTTACCTCATTTGTAATGGGGGGGGGGTGTAATAATATCTATGAGGAATAAATAAGACCATGTACAAAAAGTACTTTGCTCAGTAAGTAACAGTGATTAATAGCATCTTTGTTAATAACAGGGTATGGAGGAAGGTGCATTAGTGTAAAGCCCTGAGGCAGCAAAGCACATGGGCAAGTTCATGGGCAAGGTCAATGGGAAGAATGGTCTGGCAGAAGGAAGTTGGACATCATTACGTCCTCTAGGGAGGCTGGATCACTAGAGAGTAGGCAATGAGGCCAAGAGTTAGGGCAGGGCTAGCATACTCTAGGTGCCATTGGAAGTCACTGTCCAAATGCTCACCGGGCTTACTTCCAGGAGGCATGGGAATGCACAGCACTTTGGTCTCTGCTCTAGCCCTCTGAAAGGATACTCATTCCCTGACCTTTTCTCTTTAGTGGCCCAAAAGGCTGATTCCAACAGAAGACCTGATGTAAAATTTCTTAGGGCTGGGCTGTGTCCTCCCCAGCCCTGAACCTTCACATCTTGAGGGAAGGGGACTCTCCTACCTTTGCAGATACATGTATGCCTAACAATGTGCAGGGTGCTTTAACACACATCTCATGATAACTTTCTAGGCAAGTGCCATTGTCCCCACTTGGGGAGGAATCAGAAATCTTATGAGCCTGGATGAAGTAGGAATCTTAGAGGATGAGTTACCAGATGAAGTAGCATATGGAGACACCCAGAATAACTTGACGACACTCAGTCCCCAGCACCTCCCATCCCTATGGACTCCCATGGGAGACCCAGAAATGCGATACTGTCTGATGCTGCTGTACTGTCTGATGCTGTGATGATACTTTATAGTCACAAAACATGCTGTTGAGCTCTTCTGCCCCATCCACTGGCGGGCAGGACAGGGATTTTCTTTCCCCCACCACAGATGGGAAACTGAGGGCCAGAGAGAAGCCGATGGAAGTTGTCCCTGAACACAAAGCCAGTTAAGTAGGACCCAAACCATACGGCTCTGCTCTGTCACTTACCGAAGCCTCGGCATGGGAATTGCCACTTTCTCGACCAGCGGGTTCAGCCGATAATAATCCAAAAACGTTCTTGCCACGTTCCTTCCTAGCTTCATATCTGCAAGCACATGTGTCAAGGAGCAACTTTGGAAGGAAATGGGGACAGAATGAAAAGAGGGCCAGTAATAACAACAGCAGGAACAGAGACAGTGACACCACTCATCCTTCTAAGCTTCTTGTAGGTCCTGTCTTTTTTGACTTTCACAGAATGTTAGATACTATTATTTTCCTCATTTTAGAGATGAGCAAATTGAGGTGCTGAGAAGCTAAATAATTTGCCCAGGGTCACAGGACTAGGAAGGAGAGGAATCAGGTTATGGGTCCGGGTACTCTTACCTCAAAGCTATGTTCATAGCTTCTAGAATACACTGCGTCCCTTTGGGAATCACTGGGCTTCCACAATCTGGCTTCAGGCAGCTCAGGGTGGAAACAGATAAGCAAGACCCAAGGTCAAGAGATCCTTTGTTGTGTATAGACTAGGGTCTGTTTGACTCTTTGAGAACAGTCATCTATTTTGATAATCCCAGAGGGGACAATGGTAAAATCCTCTCACCAGTGTCCCTGTTCTACCTTGAAATCTACCAATCATGAATCCTTAGGGCAAGGATTCTTGACCTGTTAAAGTACGAACTCCCCAGAGAAGGAGAAAGGGCCAGTTCTGTATCAACCATTGGCACTTTAGTACGAATTGGCAGACCAGTCATCTATTCAACAACAGAGAGTACTTGCTCTGTGCATTATAGCTGACATCTCTGGGCCTTCACATGAGCTATCTTCTCTGTTTGAAGTGCCTTCCCACCTCCCTTGGCTAATTTTTGCTCATCAATTCTCCAGTTAGGTGATATCCCTTTAGCAAAGCCTTCCATGATACTCCTCTCCCCAGGGGTATGATGGGTGCTCTGCTTCTATGCTTCCATGACTTCTGAACTGACTTCATTGAAAGCCTTTCTTCTCTCCTCTCCCTCAGCTCTGAACATCCGAACTGTCACTGTTGAGCAACCTCCTCATTCTTGACTTTGCCCACATCACTCCCCTGTTGTCCCTCTAGGAAAGGCCAACATCACCTGTCCCCTGGATTACTGTCATCCTCCTAATGGGTCTTCCTGCCACAGTCTTTCCTGCCTCGACTCCATTTCCTACAACAGTCAGAGGGATGCTATAAAATGCAGAGCTAACCCCTGCATCCAACTGAGTAAAACTCCCAAGTGGCTCCCAGTTGCCTTTAAAGTTCAAATTTTGGAACTGGATTTCCAAGGTCCTTCCTCGCTGGGCCCCTGCTTGTTTTCTTAGTTTTGTGCTTGTGGTGTCCCCCTTTTCACTGCCCTTGGTCTTCACACTCCAGCAACTGAACCTCTTTTGCCTCCGGGCCTTTGCCCACACCCTCCCATCTTTCCAGGCCATGCTTCCTGCCTGAGCATGGCTTATGGGGCTGACTTCTTCTTCTCTGTCCCCAGACACCTCAGTTTCATTGTCACATCACGGGATAGGTCTCAGCCACCACTCCATCCAGAGTCACAGAGCTGGACTTGCGCTTGTGGAATGGTCAAAAAAGTTCTTACCACTGTCTTCAAGACTGCCCTGAGCTGGGGCTGGACACGGCCCAGGACATGGAAATGAGCATCTGTGGAGCATCTCCCATGTTCCTGGCATGGCATGGCACCGGTGCTTTACTTTGTATGCAAATATATATAAAGTATACAAATGCACAAATGTATACATTTGTATACAAATGTATACTTTGTATGCATTTCAAACAATCCAGTGAGGAAGGCATTTTAATCTCCTTTTGACTTGGGGAGACTGAGGAACTTATCCCAGGCTGCCTGGCCCGCAAAGGTAGAGCTGGGACTCCGACTCAGGAACGTCTGACTCCAGAGCAGTGAATGTTCTACCACCCTGGGCTGTTTTTCAACACGAAGGCACCTTTTCTGTCAAGGACTGAGTCATCCCAGGCCAGTGCCTGGTGGGAGAAGGAAAAACACGAGACAAGTTGTTTATGACAGCGAGACGCGCTGCAGGCTCACCGTGCTCTCCAGCTGCCACCTGCTTTCTTCCTCTGGATGTGACCGACCTTCCCTGTCCTCCTCCTTAAAAAGTTCACAGGCTGGCATTGGGCATCGCCTCTCTGCCCAGCAGACCCTGGTCTGCTGCTTTCACCCAGCCAGGCTCCAGTCAGCTCGGGGAAACCGCATCACCACTGTATGTGCTCACAGTAAGAGTGACGGGGCCACACGGAAAAGGACAGGTCTCCTCGACTGGCTCAAAAGGCATGGCAGAAGTTTTGGAATCCTGGCCCTGCCACGTTTTATGTATGGCACCTTGTAGTTTCCAAAAATGTCTCCCATGTTATTCTAGGATATGACCTTGACCGCCCTTCTATTGGGAGCTGAGGTCCATATCTCCTCCCCTTGAATCTGGGTGGGCTTGTGACTCACTTGTAACTACAAGAATGGCAGAACTGGTCAGAAGGACCTGGCGGGAATTCCGAGGCAAGGTCAGCATAGAAGTTGTCACTTTGCCCTTCGATTGCTAGAATACTCCAGCTGGGGTCCTGCAGCTCCATGAAAGCAGTCCAGCTGCCCTGAGGCTGCCCTGCCAAGGGGAAGCCCCGAGGGGCCCACGGAGGGGCCGCAGGTGGAGGCCCGGCCACTATGTGGAGACGCGAGGAAGGAGAGACTCCCTCCAGCCCATGGCACCTCCACCAATCTCTGAAAGTCCCATAAACTGGAACTGTCATCTTCCGCATATTCTTATGGGGCTCACTGATCTGTTTCTCACAGAGGGCAGGAACAGACAGCAGAGGGGATCAGAACTCCCAAATCAGAGAAGCGGGGGAGCGTGTCCAGGATGGGGTGAAACCCAGACTGATTTGGCCACTTCTGCTCAGAGCTGTTTGAATTAAAGGGCAGGTGTCAAGAGTTCTAGTACTTCCTGGGACACTTCAACAGGTAAGGAAGGTTTGGGCACATGCTGTTCATTCTCTCTCACTTGTTCATTCATTCATTTACTCACTTCATTCATTCATTCATTCAAACACTCCCTGGGCTCCTCCCATGTGTATACTGGGAGGCACAGTGACAGGGATTGGGGTTAGAGACAGAGAAATTAGACAAGGACAGTTGACAGCGTAGAGGAGGAAGCTAGCATGTCCCAACTATGTCACCGGACAGGCTGCTGCACTGGTCACCTTCACAAAAGCAACTCTTTATTTTTGAGCTTACCCCAAGCACAGCACCGTGTAGTTACTCTTGCCATTCCCCACCATAACCCTGCAAAAGCAAAGTACAATTCCACATGTATTTTGCAGAAGAGGAAACTGTAAAGAGGAAAACTTGCATAAATGACCTGGAGCCCCGTGGCTTGAAAGTGATGGAGGTAACTTGGGAACGGAGTGTCTTTTACCACTGTGCCTATGGCTTCTCCTCTCTGGAGTGCGATCATACATGCAAACTCTAAGCTCTGTGGATGTGTCAGAGGTTGAATTCCTACTGGGGGAATTGTAAAAGGCTTCATGGAAGTGGATGTATAACAAAGATGTGAAGGTCAAGGACCAATCACAAAGGGGAGGAAGAGAGAGATGACATCAGTGGAAGCATGGAGTGGGGTGGGGACATATGACCCTGGGCCATAAATGAGATTGAGAAGGGCCCATGGGCCCAGGCCACCTCAGGATAGCGTGAAAGTTGGGGCTGCACAGGTAGGCTGCAGACTGATCAGTGAAGGCTTTGAATGCCAACTTAAGGCATTAAACTTCTATGCTGTAGGCAATAAAAAATATTTGATGTGATTATCTATGGTGGTATTTGTCCACTGAAAATATATTTGTTGATCATCTGTTATGTTTAAGTTCTCTGGAAGGCTCAGGGTATACTGTGGTAAAAATGATGATGATGATGATGATGATGATGATGATGATGATGATACAAAAAAACTAACCCAGAAAATAGTTCTTAAGTCTAGAAGTGGAGACATAGAACAAAGCAATAAAAACCTTCATGAATATATAATTGCAATTGAACTAGTGTAGGATGAAAGTGCACAGGATCTGTGAGAGAGGGTGATGGGGGTGCTGCTTCAGATAGGGCACGTGGGCAGGCCTTCCTGAGGAGAGGCAGAGCCAAGGAAGGGCTGTGGGAAGAGTCCTTGGGTATGAGAGAGGGTCGGAAAGGTGGCTGGCATGGAGGAAGAGTGAGATCATGTGGAGCCTTATACTGGGTCATCTGAAGGAGTCTGGATTTTCTAAGTGAATGGAAAGCAGCTGAAGAATTTTAAGCAGGAAAATGAGACTGTCTGGTTTATCATTTTAAAAGGTCATTGCTGTACTAAAAATAAGGAAGCAAGAGTAAAAGCAGGCATATTGGCCAGGAGACTACTGCAGGGGTCACGGAGAGAGATGGAGGAGGGAGGTGGGATGGTCTGGACCAGGACAGAGGCAGTAGAGATGGGAAGATATGTCTTGGGGCAGGAACTGGCAGGTCAGCCGTGGGGCCTGAGGAGAGAAAGGAATGAAGGGCAACCTCCTGCATGTTTAGCCTGAGCAGCTGGGCACATGGGGTGCCATGATCGGGAATGCAGAAGTCTGGGGGTGGTGGCACAACACAGGGTGAGGGGAGAGACTAGGAGTTCATCTGGAGTTGGAGAAGACAATGAGACATTAAGCATCTAGGTCCTAAATCAGACATAGGGAAAGAATCAGATCATGGAAATGGTTTCTGAGCTACCAGCCCTTTGGGATTACTCATGCCACAGGTCTTGCTGACTGTATGGTATGTTCTACTCAGCACAGCTCTCCATCTCTTGTTCCCACTCTCAGAGAAGACCCACTCTTGAGTGTCCCAAGGTGTCTTGGGGAGTGGCAGTGACTGCAGGACCCTCTATTCTCTGGTCTTGGGGCCCAGGATCTGTTGCATTGAATGAGCACGATTCAGGGGGAATTCAAGAGACCAACCTGGTTTCAGCCAATAGCTTGCCATGTGACCTTGGCAGTTTCCCTTCTCTGAGACTACTTTCTCTGTGGGTAAAAAGTAGAGTCCTTCAAGTCCTATCCAGCATTAACATGGTGTGTTCCATACAATGGGCTTATGAAAAATCCCCTCCCCATTCTTTCATTCAACAAATATTTACTGAGAGCCTACTACGTGCCCAGTAGTTTTAGGCAATTGGGATACAGAGCGAAGAAAACTCACAAAGATCTTTGTAGGTGTGGAGCTTCTGTTCTAGTTACGGGAGACAAACTGTCAACCTAACACATTGGTAAGTTTTCGAGAATGCCAGAAAGTGAAAGTGGTAAGTGCTATGAAGTAAAACATAAAGAGCAGAGTAGGGGAGCACTGGGGACAGGAGCATACTGTAGCACTAAGCAGAGTGGTCAGAGGAGGCCTTGTGGGAAAGGTGGGGTTTGAGCGTGCCTGGAGCTGAAGGAGCTGGCCAGCACCAAATGTGAGGGTCCTCCTCATCTGAGACACAAGCTCTGACCAGCCATTTCATTACTGGGCTCTTGCCAAATCCAACCCAACCCCACTACTAGAGATAAGAGTTAACCTCAGGGATGTGAGCCTCCTGATGGGAGTCAGATATACCTCCTTCTTGGCACATAGCAGCTTCCCGAGAAAGGTTCTCCCTACCTCCCTGAGGGTTCCCAGACGCAACACATCTCACACATATCCTCCTGTCTCTTCCCCATCCTGCTCCTTGCCCCTGGCTCTCTGCAGCCAGTTCTATACTTCTCACTTCCTGCAGCTCTCCCAGAACCACCAGCGAGCCCACCTGGCCTGCCCTGAAGAGAGCTGAGGTCCAGGCCCTCTCACCAGCTCCCATACTTCCCTTCTCTGTCCTTGTGGCTGTGTGCTGTGGGCAGCTCTGATTACCAGCCCTATTGTGCAAATGACAACTTGGAAGTGACTTGTTCTGCGAGGTGCAGCAAGAACTGATATGAGGATTGAAGCCTATTCATTCATTCCTTCGTTGACTCATTCATTCATTCATTCATTCATATATTTATTGTCTTTTGCATGCCAGATGCTATTCCAGGAGATGGGACATAGGGAATAGAAAAGCAGAGTAACAGAGAAAAAAAAAACGAGAAAAACACGGTCTCAGTCCTCATGAAACTCTTTCCCTGCTATCATCTGACTTCCAAATAAGAAAACGAACTCCTACTTTCTCCCTGTTTAAAACCTCCGCCTAGAATTCCTTCTCTTCTCATACTCCTGCCCCTCCCAGCAACAGATGATTATCATTAAAGGGGAAAGATTAATTCTGCAGAGTGGCAGGCCAGGGAAAAGTAGATTTCTCCTTGGCAAGGCTGACAGTGCTGCTGGAATGTTAAGAGGGACCTGTCGAGGAGCCTCTAGGTAAAGGGAGAAGAACAACGTGACAGTGAAATAACTTTGGTCCCTGCCTCCCTCACCCAACCTCCACCGTGTGGGACAGGTAGGTGCATGACTGAACAGACGGATCCTTCTCTGAAGGGCCGCATTGGGGGTTGTAGAGGTCACAGCAGAGTCCTGTCCAATCGCAGGTGAGTCCTGAGGCACCCCAGAGGGCGGCGGGGCTGCGAATGTGGGAGAGAGGGGAGGGGTAGGACACAGAGACAGAGCAGAAGGGAGGATGAGACAGACAGACAGGCAGCAGCAGAGGCCAAAAGAGAAAGAGATGGAAAGAGCCAGGAAGATACAAAGAGAAACCCATCAGGATGGAGCAGAAAAATCAAGGAGATCATCAGAGGCGCTGAGAAGTGGAGAGAAATGGGGTGAGGAACAGAGACAGAAGAATAGGAAGCCCGTGGTAAAGAAAGAATCGGAGAGAGAGAGGTAGACAGCCAGGAGGGAGAGAGAGGAAGAGAAAGCAGCCAGTGGGACAGAAAGAGACAAGCAGAAACAGAGCAATGCAGGCATCAGAGGAGAGTGGCACAGGAGCAGTGGAGACAGAAACAGAGGCAGAGCCAGCAAGAGGCAGAGGACTGCAGGGCAGAGAAGGAAGGGAGAGACAGGCTGATGGGCAGTGGGGCGGGGGGCCTCCTCTCCAACACATGAGATGCAACTCAGAAGGGTAGGAATTTTGTGAGCGGAGGTGGGAGATAGGTACGTACAGACATGGCGGGGGCGATGCTCTGATCCTCCAAGCCTGAAGCCAAGGTGGGCTCTGGGCCTGGTTCCTATGGCCACTGTAATAAGTCATCATGAACACCACACATTTGTTCTCTCGCAGTTCTGGAGGCCATGAGTCTGAAATCCATTTCACTGGACTAAAAACAAGGTGCTCACAGCGTACATGCTCTGTTGAGGTCCCAGAGGAGAAGCTGTTCCTGGCCTCTCCCAGCTTCTAGTGGCTGCCATGAGCCTTGGCTATAACCTCATCACTCCAGGATCTGCTTCGTGGCCACCCTTCCTCCTCCTCCTGTGTGTGTTTAATCTCCCTCTGCTGCCCTCTTTTTTTTTTTTTTTTTAAATAAGCTCCACACTCAGTGTGGAGCTCAGTGCATGTGGAACCCATCATGAGCCTTGAACTCACAACCCTGAGATCAAGACCTGAGTCGAGATCAAGACTAGCATGCTTAACTGGCTGAGCCACCCAGGCACCTCTGCCTCCCTCTTATAAGGATGCCTGTGATTGCATGCCAGGCCTGCCCCCAGAATCCAAGATCAACTCCTCCCTCGAGATCCTTAACAATAACATCTACAGAGACCTTGTTTCCACATAAGGTGACACTGATGGGTTCCAGGAGTCAGCATCTGGACATGTGTCGGTGTCACTAACCAGGCAGAGCTTCTCTGGGTGGCTAGGAGTGGAGGACAAAGACTCCCGCGTGTCTAGGAGTGCAGTTCTGGCTCTGTGCTAGACATCTTGTGGGGTGCTCAAACCCTGCCCCCACCCCACCTGATGCTCAGTGCCTCCTGCACAAGCAGCAAGTGCATTTGCCCGACTTGGACCCAGACATGTCCAACTCCAGTCTTTTTAAGTTGACATTATTTGCTACCTCTTAAGGGCAGGAAATACCTGCACCGGCCACATGCCGCTTGTTTTATCTCCGAAACGTGTCATGGACTGCCATTCCTCCTCTCCCACTACTACTCCTTTACTTCAGAGCCTTCTCTTAGCTGAACTATTGCTTCAGCCTAATTGGTCTTCTTGACTTCAGTTTCCCATCATTTTCACTGAGAGCGATGTTCTCATAACTGCTAACCTTGTCACTTCCTCACTTACAACTTTATGCCAATTCCCTGTCACCTATAGGGAAAGATCTAAACTTTTATATCTGGCATTCATGGCCTTCCATAAGCCGGCTTTGTCCCCTGACACTGGATCACACTGAGCATCTATTTAGAATGTGGGATTTAAAGTCCCAAAAGCATGACTTTTAATATTGACTCCTACATGTCTAGCTGTGTGACTTCAGGCAAACTACTCAACTTCTCCGTGCCTTAGTTTTCTTGTCTCTGAAATGGGTAAGGCTACCTACCTCGAAGGACTCTTGGGTTGATTAGAAGTCACGTATCCAAAGCACCTAGCACAGTGCTGGCAGGTAGAAACTCTATTATCATTGTTATTTATGAACCTGTCACTTCCAACAAAGCATGAGCTCTTCGAGGACAAGGGTAGGTCACATTCAAATTTGTTTCCAGAGCCATGTAACACATGTTAGGCCTATCACAGCAGCAAGAAAAAAAAATGAACCAAAAAACAAGATAAGGTGGGAGAGAGAAAAAGAGGAGCAGAGAGACAGGGAGAGAGAGAGAGAGAGGGAGGGAGGGAGAGAGAGAGAGAGTGAGAGAGAAGAAATTATTTTTTAAAATTTTCTGCATGTTCAGGGATAAAGTCTTGCAGGTCCCTTCCATACGGAGTGCCTCGGTTTATTCTTTATAAAATTGGTTAGACAGTGAGCTAAATGATCTCTAGTGCTGATCTAGTCCTCACTTTCTCTCTGTTCCATCCTAGGAAGAGGATATCCTTTCCGGACACCCAGATCAGGGCAGGCCTTCTCAGGCATGGGGGTAGTACCCATCACTCCGATGGGGAATTTGGAAGAGAAATCAAGCTGGAAGCTGGCTGGGCTAGAACAGATGGAGATCTGACCTTAGGACTAATGTGCCTGAGTCTGGACAGGATGGCCTTGGGGGGTTTTGAACTTCAGACCAGATTGGACAGGTTTTCATTCATTCATGACTTGTTATTTATTCAACAGGAGGTATTAAGCACCTCCTCTGTGCTGGGCTGTGTAATAGGCATGTAGACTATACTGGGTGGATAGAGTAAACAAAACGGGAATGGTCCTGCCTTCACACTGCTCGCAGTCCAGACACTCTCGACGTCTGGGGCTGAAGGACCGTGGGAAGGAGCTGCCTTGTTCATTGTAGGCTGTTTGGCAGCATCCTTGGCTTTTCCCCTTAGATAGGAGCCAAACCCCCCTCCCTACTGTGACAACCCAAAATGTCCTCAGACATTGCCAAACATTCCCTGGGTTGTGTGTGGTGGGAGATCACCCCCGGGTGAGAGCCACTGGTTTAAGGGACGCGCGGTATCTGGTGGGCGTGCAGCAGGTGAAATGGGGGTGATGGGCATGGATGGGAGCCTTAGAGGTATGGCGAAGGCTTGACTGGGAGGAGCGCCGGCTCCCCTACCTGGGTAAACTCATCCCTGAGTGCTCCTTGGAGACCGGGGAAGGGTAAAGGAATGTGTCCTCACAAGCTGTACTGACCTCCTAGGATGGTTGCTTAAACCTTTTCCCCATCACTTGGGCAGGAAGAGTGGCCTTCCTCTATCCCCTGCACACATCAACCTCTGAGATGCCTCCCACTCCCCTAGCCCCGGATAGCTGGCATTTACAGCCTGTCTATCTTAGACCCACTCCTCTCTCAGGAGGGATGTTAATCTCCAACCCCCAACCTCCCACACTCCAGCTTGCTTTGTGCATTCTCCCCACTCCTCCTCCTCTTCCACTCCGGGAACTAGCAGTTTCCTAGCAGTGGCTCCCTTTCCCCACTGATGGCTGACCACAGCTCTAGAAGTCAGCCCACCGAGTCTGCTGTGCTTGCCCAACTGGGCCCCACTCAGCGATTGGTGGGGCTTGGATGTGGCTCAGTGCTAGAGGAGGCTCTATTTCTCTGAGATGTGCCTGGGTATTTTCAGAAGCTTCCACTGACTCACAATAAAAACAAGACTAAAGACCAAAGTCAATATTTGTGCGGCAGCATCTTGGAGCAGGCAGGGAGGCCGGGGAAGAGAGGTGTATTAAGGGGGAGGAGCTCTGATGGGTCTTGGCTCCAGGCCTCAGCTGTCTCTAGGGGGCTGCATGCCCTTGTGTGGGGGACAAGGGTGCTCTAGGTGTCAGTTTTCCAGTTGTGAAATTCAGGGAAAGGCTGACTTGCTGATGTTTGGAAACCTTTCAGCTCTGATGTCTTGCGAGCTTCTAGATTTGGAGCTCTTACCTGGGGAACTAGCAGCTTCCTAGACCCTCTGGCATCATAGGCAAAAGCATTATGTATATGTGTGTGAATTTTCCTGGGGAGAATATTCACAATTTTGTGTAATTTTCAAAGAAATCTGCATCCTTCAGAAAGTTAAGAATCTCTGCTCTAAATTTGGATGGAAATACTTGAGTTTATCATTCCCTTCAGGTAATATGCCTTCTCATTTCCTGACTCATTCACTTTTTAAACCGTGACTCTTCTGGCATTAGCGAGAACTGGGTGGTGCTGGGGAGTGCAACTACCCGGACTCAGAATGTAAGAACGGTAGGTTGACCCTGTCACAAGTACATCTGCATTAACTCGGAGACCTCAGAGATCCTGCTGGTGCCAGTCCAGTCATTGGGTCAAAAGGACACTCCGTGAAGATGGACCCTAGGAAGTGACTACAAATGGAATGGTGGGCCATTCAGTGGCTGAGAAGTTACTTGGCCAGAAAGCAGAGTAATAATTGAAACTAGCTTAGAATTTAAGAGGCCCACTAAAGGAACAGGATATGGAGTCTCTGATCTTTAAAAGAAGCCCATTCCCTTGCTCCTTGTGTCTCCGTTCTGATTCTCCATTCTGATTCTGATTCAGCCTGGAATCTGAACCACATACATGGATTAACGGAATAAGCAATATCCTGGGAGTCCAGAGACCCATGTTTGAATGTCAGCTTTTACCAAATAGCTGTACGACCTGGACTAGGTCACTCATCACCACCCCCCCCCCCCCCGGGCTTCACTTTTCCTGCTTGTATAATTAGGAGGAATTCAGCTTGTTTCAGGGTTTCACCAAGGGATGGCTATACACAGTGAAACTCTATTATAATACCTTATTCGTGGTTACCTCTTTACATTTAATTCTCCTTTGGGGACATTTTTGTTTCATCTTAAGCAAAACAGAAATGATCCTATCCCTTAAATTCTAATCTTTAGGGCCCTACTGGCTCTAACATTTTATGATTTTCTTTTCTGCCCTTGTGTTACTTTCTTTTTGACTGTTGTCTTGAACTTGAAACTCAGGGGATGGAACTTGGGATCAGTTACTATCTTCCAGGCACTGTGCTATTATTTATTGTGCACAAACAAGGTAGATTTTATTATTCCCATGTTACAGGTTAGTAAACTGAGGTTCGGGGATGTGCCATGTCTAACATCACTCAACTAGCAGTTGGAGGCTAAGCTTCAAAACTTAAGTCTGTCCAATGACAAGGCCTGAGGCTTGTGGAAATTATTATCATGTTATAATTATTTATTATCTTAACTGTCTTAAAATGAACACGTTCATTTATTCAATATTTATTCTCTGCTGTATAAGGCTGTGGGCTAGATGTTATGGATTTGGAAATGAGAATTTAGTCTGTGTCCTGAGCAGCCCTTACAGAAGGCAGGTAGACAAAAACTACAGATGGCAGGGGGAAGCAAGGGAAGCGGGGACACAGAAAGTAAAATCTAACAGTGGAGGGACCCCAGAAGATTTCTTAGAGGAGGTAACCCCTGCACTGAACTGGGTGGTTGACCTTGATTTGAAATGAATGTGCATTAAGTAACTTAGCCAACAAATAATTGAGAATGTACTATGTGCCAGGTAATTTTCTAGATGTTGAGATCCAATGGTGAGTAGGTGCTCACAGAGTGTACATCACAGTAGGGGAGGGAGTCAATCAACAAACACAGGTAGAATGAGGTTGGAAGCTGGGGGACTTGACAAAAGAGAAGGAGCTGCCCAGGCAACAGGGGGATGATGGCATGCACGGAAAGGGATCCCTGACCAGAGATGGAGGCATGTGCAAGCATGCTGAGGCCTGGTGATCACCTCTAAGACAGAAGACATTTGCTGTGATTGGAAGATGAAGAAGGAAGATGAAGAAGGAAGCAAGAGAAATACACAAAGATAGGTCCTGAGTGCCTCGTGTGATATCACGAATGTGAACTTTATGTTGCAGGTAATAAGGAGCCATGGCAAGGTTTTAAGGGAGGGAGAGAGAATATTAGATTTGGCTTCATAGTGATCATTCTTGTGGCCCTGGTAGAGGATGATTTGGGAGGGACCAAGAGGGGAGACAGAGAAGATGGGGCAGACCTGAGCTAGGACACTAACCATGGGGCTAGAAGGAAGAGACCGAATTAGAAATACTGGTCACATAAAATGGATGTGAGTTGGGGGTTGAGTGTAGGGTTCTGGCAGAGATGGCTAGACTAGAAAAAGCACCCAGGGTAGCACACCAGGTTCCTTCCTCTCTTGGGGAATCAGGTGGTGGTGTCACCAGTGATCCTGGATATGAAGTCTGAACATGGCTTCTAGAATCCAGGGAGGTCTTTGTTCCCTAGAATCCCTCTGTGGCACTCTCCTTAGTAGGAGGGTTGTCTAATTTTATTTTGCTACACATTCTGCCAAGTGATTCCTATGATTCCTGCAATGGGGCTCCACCATAATGTCTAGTTACTGGCATTTCCTTGCATCTCCTGGTCTTTGGGGGACATCTTAGTTTCTTGTCAGACAAAGCTGAAGTGAGTCCCCTGACAGGATGGGTAAGAGGCCGGGCTTGAACTCCCCATGAGACTAACACATATATCCTTTTTTTTTTAAAAGGACAGAATATGTTCTCTTAGGGGCTTTTCTGTTCTTACTCTCCCACAGCGCCGATGGGCCAGCAGGCCTGTCTGCCTGATGGCCTCCCTCCCTCCGACAAACACTCATCAGGATCTGCTCAGTTCAGGATATAAAACATGCCTGTTCCACGTCTCATTCCAACCTGCCTTATTTTAGTAAGACAAACGAGTCACACTGTGACCCCTACTGTTGTTTATCCCTTGAGAACAGGACTTCCTAACCCAGCTACGTGCCTCTTCATGCTCCTGTGGCAGAGTCTGTGTCTTAGAGGCTGTCACAGACCTTCGGCCTCACTGCCTCCAGGTAACATCTCCTCACTCGTCAACCCTCGGCCCAACTTGCACTTCTTCAAGAAAGCCTTGACCTCCTGGACAAGTCAGTGGCTGCCATCCTATACCTCCCAGGGCCCCTGGCACCCCTTCCTAAGCCTCTCACGTCTAGAACTTTATGTGTCCATGTGGTTTTTGGTAAATAATTTCCTTTTCTACAAGACCACCAAGTTTGGTGATTGTAACACCTGGGTCTGCTTTGCTCACCTTCATTTCCCCGTGCCCAGCAGTGTGCAGGCACATTTGGTGTTCAGATGCTATATTGCTGCTAATGGTAGGAATTTGGAGGGAATTCTGGGTGTTTGAGGACTTCACTGGGAGGAGAATTGGAGGCTCCTTTCTAGTGACTGTGGGAAGAGAAATGTGGAACTGTGGGGCTTGGCACAAGAAGACTGAAAGCAAGTATCACAAACTCCCAAAGGTAAAGTGGCTTTTTTTTCCTCTGTCACTCCTAGGAAGGCAGGAAAAGCCCAGAATGAGGGTTCCTGGAAGAAGGGCCATCTGCCGAAGAGGAGAAGGAGGCTCTATCGCTGTGTGATAGATATTTCCAAGGAGTCCACGTAAAGGCAACGATGCAGAGATGAAAAGGTTTTGTGGAGGAAACAGTGTCCCTCTACTCATAGGCAGGTGATCCCCCCACAACTAGCTAGTTATAGGTAGAGGGTGAAACCAACTGAATACTCCTGGGCCTCCAGAGACACACACTCCTCTTGAGCCAAAGGCTCTCCAAACAATGTCCCATCTAGGCAGAGCAAGGAGCCCCAGACTGGAGCTGGGAGGGGACAAAAAGGAGCTGGGCCTGGGAGCCAGGGGGCAGAGCTGGGTGTCAGCCCAGAGCTGGCTGGGACCGACGATTACACCCACGATCTCCACTGCTCTTTGCCTCTCTCTTCCCAGCTAGACAGTGAGCTTCCTGTAGGCAGAGCCTGCATCGTCCCCATCCTCAGCTCCGCACAGCCCAATATGACTCCACCATGTTCCCACCATGTTTGTGGGAAAAACAAGTAGGTGAATGAATAAATAAACCCTAGACAAGCGGTTCACCCCCTAATCCTAAATTGCCTTATCTGTGAAGTGGGGATGACAACAGCTCCTAACTAGAGTATCGTGAGGACTGAATGACATCATGAATACGAAAGGACCCAGTAGGGACTGTCACATAGAGGAGGTGCTCAAAAATACTTTACCCTCTTTTTTGCCTTTAACCGCATCTCCTGACTCCAAGTATTTCCTAAATTTTGCTGAACTTCCTATATTCTAGGCTGAACTCTATGGTTAGAGAAACATAAAACCTCTGAGCAGGTGCGTAAAACAGCGGTTATCTATCTTGCTTCGTTTTTCTGCTTTTAATCTATTCCCCTTTAACAACACCCCATTTTTCCACATTGAAACTCCCATCTTAGTCCCTGAGGCTCAGAAGGGGCCAACCCCGCCCAGACTGACCATGAGGATCTAGAGTCAATCCATTCCTGGCCAAGCTGAGCACTAGATGCCTTTTGCCCCAGTGATTAGTCAGGTGTGCATATGTCCGAGGGGACTCAACTCTAGGACCTGTGAGAGAGGGAATCACCTCTAACTCTGAGAGGACTTGATGTCCCCCAGGAGCTGCTGGCAGCCATTTTGTTTCCATGGGGAAGAGAGTCTGTCAGAGCAGCTGGAGACTGAGTCCTGAAGACACTGTCTCTAGATCCAGGCCTGCTTAAAACGAGTACTCCATTAAAGTTTTGAGAGCAAATTAATTCCCTTTTTTACTTAAGTCAGTTCAAATTGGGTTTTCTGTCACTGGCAACCAAAAAAATTTGACGAACACCAGACCTTGTAGTTTTCACCTCATCAGACCTCTTAATTTTACAGATGAGGAAGAGATTTGCAAAATTACACGGTCATTTTTTTTTTTTTTACACAACCAATTTTCCAAATAAATATATTGCCTCATTTCCTTTTATCTGTACTGCTGACCAGAATAGGAACAGGTTGTCCTTCTGCCGGAACAGGGTCACAGAATATTGATTTTGGTCACAGAACACCTAATCTTTCTCCAGCAGAGAGAATTTCCTATTTCAAGTCCTGGGGAACCAGTTTTGTTTTGCATTACAATGTTTTTATCCCCCAAGCGGAACTGCTGATGACCGTCCTTTCCCTTCTACACAGTGTCATCAGCAGCAATTAATTCTAATCACAAAGAGACAGCAAGAATGAGCAGAGCATTAATTGGACGGAAGTAATCAGAATCTCTCTTAGCCCACAGTTGGTACCTGTATGCAAGCATATCTGAGCCGGCTCCTGCATATTCACACACGCACACACACACACACACACACACCCTCCCCCTCTCCCCCTTATCAACCAGGGCACAGGAGAAGGTATAGAGTGAGCATGCTGTCTGGTCAGCATGGTGTAATAATAAAAAATCAAGGACTGTGAAGTCACAAAGATTCTACTGCCAACCAGTTGCTTAAAATTGGCCTCCTCATTTGTAAAACAAGGCTACACAGACCTACTACAAAGTGGTTTAGAAGATTAAATAAGAATATTGTATGTGAAGCACTTTTCACTGGTGTATAGCAGAAGCTCTGTGAGTGCTAGTTTTCTTCCCTTCCTCATCAAACACCTTTTATGGCAGGTAGAGAATAAAGGCCTCACATGACCTGAAATGTTAGATCCTTGATGGTTCTGGACTGGGCCTAACAAACTTGATAGTCTCCTCCTGACCTTCTCTTAATCCCATACCACTGCCCTCCTCCCATCTACCCCAACACACACACACACACACATACACACACACACTACTTCCTCCTGCCTCTTCCCTCTCCAGGATGGCAAATTCTGGGTGGTCTGCTTGGGATCCTTATTGCTCATCATGGTACATGGCACACAGTAGGCACCGCATGGTCATTTGTTAGATAATTACTGACAGTCGGTGCTCTGCTCATGCTCTCTCCCCACCTTCATCTTAGTCTGGTCATTCTTCAAGGCTTAGCCCAGACTCTACCACATCCTTCACGAAATTTCTGAAAGTTGTTCCTGGGAACAACTCTCTCCTCCTTTGAATTCGATCTTTCTTTGATGATACCGGCAGCTTCCTCACTGTGATGTAAGGTATAGAGGGTGTCTTTTCTTCCCTGTCTCCTCAATTCCTTCACTCCATCATGGAATCGACCCCAGCCCATGGATGTGGGGCACCGTGGATACTGAGAGGCATCTACCCCGTTCTGTGTCTTGACACGTTCAGGTTCAGACCAGTCCTTGAGTGCAGCAACTGCAACTGACTCATTTTTCTATCCCTCAGGCCTTGAGCCATGGGGATCCTTAAATATCTGATAATGGCAAAGGGTTCCCTAGGAGAGAACATCTGGGTCAAGACATCAGTGGGTCTTGTGAGGATATCAGAGGCCAAAGTGTTTCCTAAGGCTGGGCCTAGATTCTCTCAGGCTTTCTGAGGGAAAGGATTTAGTGTTATAGAGAGAGATTGGGAGGTAATTGACCCTGTCCTTAGATCATGTCACACAGGATGCACTCAAATCCAAAGCCCTCAGTCAGCTGAGACCTGGTGCCTGGGGATGTAAGATTTAGTAGTATACCTGCAGAAGCTCTGGCCTGGGGGCAAACCTACCTTTGCCACCAACTTTCACAGTGACATGGAACAAGTCATTACCCCTTTTAGTCAGTCAACAACTGTGAATACCTACTGTGTTCCTTGTCCTGGAGATGCAGATAAAAATCACATATGATGAGCTCCTTTCAGAGCTCACTGTCTAGCAGGAATTATGAAAAGGAAATCAAAGGAGATGTTATAACATCTCTATATCGTGTAGCTCTTTGTTTTTAAAACACGAAGAAGGCTCCTCGTTGCCCTTAGGATAAATTGCCAATCTCCTTTACCTAAAACCTCTTGTGATATGGCCCCCACCCACCTATCCAGCCTCTCCCCCGTACTGATCCCATGCCCTGGCACATTCCAGTGCCAGTCACTCCCAATGCTCCATTGTCATTTGTGCCTTTATTCTTCCAAAAATCTCTTCCTGCTAGATTTCTGATGGTCTGTGTAAGTATGAGGTATGCGAAGAAGGAGTATCACATTTGTAAACTGGAAACGAGTCCAAATATTATGGTTTTAAGAAATCTTCCTTCCTTCCTTCCTTCCTTCCTTCCTTCCCTCCTTCCTTCCTTCCATTTTCCTCTGTCCCTTCAGCCTTCCCTCCTTTAAAGGGGCAGATTACATTAGTTCTATCAACACTTTTAAGATACTGTAATCACTCATTAATCTTTGTATTATGTCTTTGGAACACAGGATCAATCTGTCTCAGGGGTGTCTCTCGTGGTGTTTGAAAACATCCCAAGAGCCAGTTACCTAGATTGTAGGCTGTGGGCTTGGCTTCCTGAAGAATGTTCCTTCCAGTGGTGTGTGAGCTGTCAAGTCAACGCTACCACACCCAGGCTTTTCTTCCTTAGATTCCTGTTCCTGCCCTTGATTATAGTTTTCTCCCTTAAAAACTGCTGTAAGAGATCACTTAGGTCTCTTATTTCAGAGCAGTGAGGTGTTCATCCACAGTTCTGGGCCTTCGGGCCCTTGTGGAATGTCTTCCTCTTCTCCTCTTGGTGAATGCTTAATCACCCTTGTAAACCCAGCGCAAATATCTGTCCTGTTTGGGAAGTCTTCCCAGATTCCTCAAGGCTGAATTTAGTTGTTTACTTGATCTGCTCTCTGTGTTCCCACAGAAGCCTGGACCTATCTTTTCTTCAGCTTTAATCATTCTGTTTTATAATCCAGATCCAGAGGCAGGTTGGGCAGATGAGGTACCAGGTACCATCTGTGATGGGATCATAAAGCATCAGTGAAGATATAGCAACTTGAAGAAAATTATATTGATCAGAACTGTCCACTAAAATGTAGTAGGAGGGAATATCGAAATCTATGGGTGAGGTAACTTTTGCTCAAATCATCAAACCAGAAAATGGTCGAACTGGGATTTGAATATGACTCATATGTGTTAGATGATGACTGTGTGTCAGGCACTATGCTCAGCACTGGGATGCAAAATTTCAAAAAGGGCAGATAATGGCAGAGTAGAGCCAAATTCCTTATGCTGGTCTCTGGTCTCAAGATGTGAGACCCTTCTGTCCCACTGTGTGATTTCACCACTGGGAAGCTCCATAGCCAGCTTCTCAGCCTCTCCCTCTCCCTAGGGACAGGCAAGACACTTCCTCAGAAACACCCCTTCCCCTGCCCCCAAATCTTTGGCCATGCCCACTGTGGAAAGAGAGCCAAGGCTGCTGCCAAGTTCATTAATAATTTTGGCTTTCTGGAGGAAGGAATTGGATTGCTTTGCTCTTCAAATATCAAAACATCCAATTAACACAGCTAATTAGCATCACTAGCAGCAGTCAAAAGAATGGCAATTTAGATGCAGGATTTCAAAGGTTTCCTAGTTGTAGGCCAAGGCAACCCATCACTTGCTAATGACAAGAGTTCCTTGCTTAGGCAATTCCATAGCAGCCATCAATTAGCCTAGCCACCGGGCAGAGACTGGCCCCATCCCTGAGTCATTTGTCTAAGCAGAACTGGGGAGGGGGAGAGTGGAGGAGGGAGAAAATGAACTAGGAAAAAATGGAAGCACCGAGAGGGAGAGACACAGAGAGAAATAACACACAAAGACATAGAAAATCTCAGAGACAAAAAGAGACAGACACTGTGTGAGAGAGAGACAAAGAAAATGTCTTATAAATAGACAGCAATCATATAGGCACAGAGAAACAGAAATAAACTTTTAAATATAGAAAAGATATGACAAAAAACTTCTGCCTACCAGTAGCTTTGGGAACATGGCTGATCTCTGGGAAGCCTAGCACTCTGGTCTATAAGATTGAGCGGACCTATGAGAGGAAATTAAAAGCTGGCAAAGTTCAGCTGCTCTGGTGAGACCCGAGGGACGAGAGATAGGAAGACCTCAGCCAAGCTCTTCTCATGCCCCTCACACTGAATGTTGGCTTTTCATGAGCCCTGGTTTCTCTTTAGACAGTTGGGTATGAGGTTGGCTTTCCTCCATTTGTGTGCTTTCTCCTGGAAACCCCATGGACAGGACAGCAGGCTTGTGACCAACAGGGAACACGGCTGTCTCTCTCAAGGAAGGAAACCAGTGGATCTCCTACTGAGTTCCCCCAGAACTGACTTTCGAGTCTTTTCTCCTCCCTACTGCACTGCCTCTGCCCTGGTTTGGGCCTTACGGTCACGCTTCTAGATTATCCCCATAGCCTCTGGTCTCTCCTTGCTGCTGTCTAGTCCGTTCACGTCAACTTGGCAGAGTGACATTTCTAAGACACAGGTAAGACTGTTTTTCTCTGACTTAAACTCCTTTCTAATGGGTTCCATACTTTCTCTTGGTCAAGCCCTAGCCCATTAAACACAGTATTCAAGGCCTCCTTCTGGGCACTGGCTCCTGTCCTCTCCTCTGCAGCCCTACCTGACCCACCTCTCTCAGCCCCCTACACTCACACTCCAACCACTGGAGATGACACGAGGACACCCACACACTCACACTGCCTTTACCTCTGGGCTCCACCTCATCCTCTCTGGGGCCTGTGATAACTACCTGATCCCCACTCCCGCTCCGTACCTTTCTATCTCTTTGTTTGCACCCTCCCGCTGCCTATACATTTCTTCTTTTCACTGCCTCATCTATTACCTATCAGGTACACAAGGGTCACAGACTCATATGTCTTCAAGGAGTGGGCCCATCATAGAAATGTGTGCAGTGACAGCTGAAAAACAATAGGTTTATGGCAAACTCAACACTCAACCAACCGACCAACCAGCCAACTCCCCAGCCAGCAAACATTCTCTTGGCCAAAGCCACCATCTGCAGAAAGGAATCAGCCATGGGCCACCAGTTGGTGTGGTTTCATCAGTAACCCAGACTGGGAGCTTAGTTTGGCCTTGCTTGACCCTCCACGCCCAGACTCCACTTCCATTTCTTGCCATCTCCTTGCCTTGGGTTTCCTTGTGCGAGGCCATTTGAACAGCCTGTGGTCTCCTTCCCTTGCGGGGCCCTGCAGAGGTGCTAACTGTGTGTAAATGGCTGCAAAGAACACTCACGTTTACATTGAAGAGGCCAATCCCAGCATCTGCCTGGCCCAGGCAAGATGTTATTAATCAGCATTTTAATGAAGCCTAATTACAGCAGATGATGCCTCCCACCAGGTAAGACAATGGTTACAGATGGGAGCAAACCAGGAAATCTCTGCCCTCTCCTGGGTTTACTCCATCCTAGCATGGAGGGTTAACTGGGAAGGACTGGCCTGCTTGTAGGGATGAGTCCAGCAGAGGGAACTGCTAGCAGTAAGAAATGACTCCTCTCCCAGTGCCAACAGAAACAGTCTGGACAGTGAGTGGAGCTGGGCTTCTAGCTCGGGCTGGGTTCTGGCAAGTGATCACCGTCTCTTCTGAGGTCTCTTCTGGCTGGCATTCTGTTTTTCCGGATATGGTTATGTCTCTGTTTCCAGCACCTGTTCCTGAGTCCAGCCTTGGTAAGATGTGGAAATCTTCCAAAAATGACCCGTGTTTCCTCAACTCTTTGTTTTTCCTCTTTGCCTCTCCATTTACTCCTCTCTTCTCCCCATGATGCTGGAATATCCAGGGCCCCTCCCAACACCACAGCCCAGCAAAGTTCAGCGGCTCAGGGCCCCGGCTGTGGAGTCCCACAGTGATTGCCTGGACTCTGAGGTCAGATCATTTCAGGTACTTTTGATGACCTCATCAGTCTAACGAGAACAGTAATCCTGTCCTATCCTCTTCATGTGTTTTTTTAGGGAAAATACTTAAGGCAATGCCTGCTGCCTAATCAAGTCTCTTAATTTTGCACCTTCACTGAGAAGTCAGCAGGTGGGAGAAACACTTGATCCCTGCTAACCAGCAGCTTTCTCTCTTGATTGGGGAATGAAGTATGGGCTCTGCAACGTTTCCAAAATCATACTAAGGGGAAGGGCCCACTGGCCTAGGGTAAGCGCACCTGGCTCCCCTTCTCTATCTCCTCCTATATACACCATCTGTTTCTCCTGTTAATACCATCATTTCCTCATGCTATTTTCTTGACCTTCTCTGGCTCTGTAGTACTATTGCACTCATGGCTATTATCCGGCTCCAGAGAACACAGCCTGCTGTGTTTCCTGGGCTTCCGTGGTATGAACTCGCCATTCCAGACAGGCCAGTTCCTTACCGTACTCAGTCCTACCACTGAGGCTTGCTTTATTCATGATGATCCACTGCCCGGAAGGACTTCTCTGCATCACCACCTGACTGTGTAAGTTCCTTCAGCAGACTGTGGGAGTGGATGCTATTTGGTTTTGTTTCATTTTAAATCTCAGTATTAACAGAGCTAGATACAATGAAGATCCTCAATAGAAATTTCTTAAATGGGACCACATGCCACCACTTCGAATTCTTCTTTTTTAGAGCCCGGAAGAGTTCCCTTGGTGTGCTGTGAAGTCTTTAGGGTCACGATCTATAGCCAACAGACCTGGGGCAAATCCAAGCTCTGCCACTGTGACCACTGATTTTATGTGTCACCTTGGCTGGGACACTATGGCTGCTTAAGTGGCCAAACATTACTCCAGATGTTTCTGTGAGGGATGTTTTGAAAGAAACTACCACTTAACTTGGTGAACTTTTGAGTAAAGCAGATTATTCTCCATATTGTGGGTGGGCTTCATCTAGTCAACTGAAGGCATGACCAGGACAGAACACTGACTTCCCTCGAGCAAGAGTGAGTTCTGAAATGGGCAGCCTTCAGGTGTGAACTGTACAGTCCCCAGCCTGCTGGTCTGCCCAGCAGATTTTGGACTTACCAGCCTCCAGAAGCACGTGAGCCAATTCCTTAAAATAAATCCCTCTCTCTATATACATCCTCTTGCTTCTGTTTCTCTGGAGAACCCTGACTTCTCCAACCACATTGTGCATTTCTGTCAAGTTATCTGACCTCATAGAGCCTCTGTTTTTAAAGCTATAAAATGGGGATAATTGTTCCTCCTTCAGAGAATTGTTGTGATGATTCATTGTGACCCTGTGTAAGTGAAAACCCTGGACACTGTGAGCTACCGCACCTTGTTAAATCTTATCATAAGGCTCACCACCTCCAGGAAGGCATCCCCACTTGCTCTAGCCCTCTCTACACTCAGACATTCCTATGCTCTGAGAGCAGTGTGGGCCCATACCATGCTCTATCCTTTCTTTTCCCATCTAAGTACATGGGAGGCCCAGCACTGGAAGGAGGTGGAATGGGTGGGGACCGTTGCCCTAGTAGAGCCTAGTCTGGGGCAGTTCTCCAAGCTAGAACAGAGGCCGCTATAAGGATTCAGACATGATGCTGCAGTCGGTTCAGTCCTGAATTTAAATGCAGTCCATTGCTCTTTGTCTTGACAAGGTAATAAAAAATCCTCAGACAGTATATTATGGATGCAAGGGTGCAACACTAGCTCTCTGCTCTCTGCTCACCATCCGAGAGAGGGAAGACATGTTTGGGGCCTAAAGGAGGCAGAGCAGCTAGAAGACTGGGCCCTTCATGCTCAGCCAGTGCTTCTCGATCTTTCCTGCAGTGACTCAAAGAGAAGAGGCTATTCATTTGCACAGTGAAGGGAGCAGGGAGGGGTTGCTTTCTGCTGGAGGTCACTGGCACCAGAGCCTGGGCCCCTCTAGCCTTGAGAGGCTGGTGCAGGCTGATTTATCAGTGCCTTGGTATAGCAGCAACCCACCTATGCACGGGGGGTAGGAATCTCTGTGATGCACTTTCCTCCTTGGCTGGGAGCACGGAAGATGCTCTGGTCCTCATGGTAGACCTGATGGAAAACTCAGCGGGGAGATCATATTTGGCCCCCCATGCTCTAGGGCGTCTTGTGCTTGCTACCTCCCTCAGTGGGGCGAGAATCCTGCAAATCTGATCACCACTCAGTATAACTAGTACTAGGCTCCTCAGCAGGGCACACAAAACAAGGCCCCCATCCTCCGGGCAGCTCCTATCTCACTCCCTTCCCTCATAATTTTATCTATTTTTCCTTCTTTCTCTCCCAGGTATGCATGTAGCTGATTTGACTAATCTAGGATGAACTTGGCCATCCCAACCTGAAGGTAGAGCTCCAGACTGCCTTGGCTGCAGGCAGCAGGAGGGGCCCCAGTGATCTTCTAGGGCTGGCCTGAGGTGGCAGGGGGTCCCTGTGACATACCTTTTCCTGGTGGATGGCTGCAATAGCCAGGGTCACGCTAAGCTTCACAGGGAGGTTGAAGACCACCCAAGTCAGTTTTGTTAGTGTCACCTTTACCAAAGCAAGTCACCCAACATGAGTGCGGCAAGAAAGAACACTCCGTCCACTGTCATTCCCAGCACTTGAGGATCTAGATGTTCCTAGCTCTTGACACAGCATGACACGTCATGTCTCTGGAAGTTGGCCTAGAAGATTCATAAATTGTAACATCTGCACATCAACGTTTCTATCACATTGTACCTTGGAATGCAGGAGCCTCTCTTGATCCAGTTCTGTGTCCCCAGCCACCCAGTATGGTACCTGACACAGAAGGAGTGTGCAGAAACTCCTTGTCAAACAAATGAGTAGATAACTGGATAAATGAATGGCCAGTGTCTGGGTCCCTTGGGTTTCTGTGTGCTCACTTGCCTCTCTACCCTCTCTACCTGGACCCACTGGTCTCTGTGCATGCTTTAACCCTGGACCTGCTGGGATATAGCTCAAAGCCTTGGGTCTAGATTCCAGTAGATCTAAGACACACTGATCAAATACCCTAAGACACAGGATCAAATACCCTTGACTCATCATCTGTACGTATAGTTGCAATGTGAGTTCAGAGAATGTCTAACAGGAAGGGACATCATATATTCCTTAGTTCAACTGTCCCCTTGAGTGACAAATCAATGTCTATTCAACTTGATCCTCAATGCCCAGCATAGGACCTGCTACAGAATGGGTGCTTGGTAAATATTTGTTTTTCCACGAATCCCTCTAGCACACTATAGATAAGAAAATGAAAGCCCAGAGAAGGAAAATGAAGTCCCTGGATCACACAGGAAATGTCTGGAAGTCTGAACTCCAGCCTGGCTCCCCTGATTTCCAGTAGGCCAGAACCCAATGGGACTTTTCAAAGGCCTTGTTTCTTGACACAGACCGAAGGTTATATATATTACTTGTTCCAGATTTGTCTCAGATCATGGACAGACCCAACATGGATGAGTTCCAATCACTTTAAAGCCATGAAGGCAAAAGACAATTGCTGTGGCAGCAGCAGACAGAGCTGGCTTCGGAGGCTGAGAGACCTGAGTTTGGGAATCAGCAGAAGCCCTTGCTGATTACATGACCTTGCAAAAATCCCCTGATTACTCCGAGCCTCAGTGTCCTCTCCCTGCTTCCTGCACCAAGGGGACCACAATGCTTATCTTTCAGGGTTGTGGTAGAGATCCCTGCTAATGTGCACATTTACTTGGAACAGATTAATCATCGGTGGACATTCACAGTGTCATTGTGTTTCTGCCGACTCTGCTTCTAAGCTGGCCTGCAAGTCCTGGCGGCCCCCTTTGGAGATGGTTTGCCCTTACAAAGACTCCCCATCTCGAAGCCCTGCCATTCTGGTATGTTAATATTCACTGCGCCATCGCTCACTGTGGAACAGCCACTGACCATAAAGTTTGACATTTTGAAGATTAAAGTGCTTTGAATTAGTCATGCACATGTGATGTCATTGTTCCTACTTGTCCTGCTCCGGAATCTAAAAATGACTTTCAGCAGAGCCCAGTAACTTTCCCTCAACAATTACTCTCTGGCGCCAAGGTATGCAGGAGTTTAGGCCAAGTGAAAACTCTCCATCACTCAGTGGAGAGCCAGCCCGGAGGAGAGATGGTATGAGTCAGCGTATCTGGAAAGAGGGGTCAGTTCTGCCCGGGCTTAGTGGTGGGCTGCCTCCCCCGAGGAGCAGAGCATGCTGGAGGGCTGGGGAGGGCTGGGGTGCGGTGGGATGGCGCAGGTGAAATCTCTCTGGAGTCTGGCTGAGAGCACAAGGGCAGAACAGGTGCTGCGGGATGACACGGCTTGGGTTCAGAGTCTGGCTCTGCCCTGCCCAAGCTGTGTGACCCCTGGTGACTTAATATCTTGAGCCAACATTTTCTCACTTGCAAGACAGGAAGAGTAGCTCCTTCATAAGGTTGCTGTGAGAATCCAATAAGCTAATAAAGCACTTAGCACGGTGTCTACCACAGGGCAGGCAAGCCGTAGATATTTTCCTTCATTCAAGAGCTTTCTAACTTTCCAAGACTCAGGTAGCTCCCCATGCTTTCCACTCTTTCCACTCCCAGAATCTCACTTGCAGATATTCTCACCGAAATGCTTAGCCAAAGGGAAGTGAGCTTGGGATTTTCCAGTCTGCCCTCACTGCAAATGATTTGGGGCAGACCAAAGTCACCGTTTCCTTGTGAAAGAACTCAAAGGAAGAATTCCCTTTGTTTTAAAACTAGTCTTCTGGGTTTATGGATGGTGTGGGTGATGCTCCATCCAGACAGCAGACCCTCCATCTGAGTAGCTTGTACGTCCACTCAGCAGACCCCCGACCTACTGGATCGCCATGAAGGGATCACACAGAATGGTAATGTGTGATCACAGCTCCCTTAGCAGGAGCCAGTCAGGGTGGCAAGTACTTACATGCCTTCTCATTTAATCTCACACACAAACCCTGGGGCGTCTGTACCATTATCTCTTTTCTCCAGGTAAGGAGCCTGAGGCCCTGAGAGGTGCCTGAACTTGCCTGAAGTTGCACAGGGCTCAGAAATGCCAGAGTGAGGATTTGATTGCAGGCCATGTAGGCTCCTGACCCCTAAACCACAGCAGCTCAAATACCCACAGTCTCGGCACTTGCCTGAGTCTGGACCGGTGGGCTGTCCCGTAGCTAGGTTGAGAGACCCCACGTTCCCCGAGGATGGTGTGGGAGATGCAGCCCGTGTTAATGGAGCAGCTGGCTAGACGTCAGGCAGTTGTGGGCTTGGAGCATGTTTGGGGACTGGGCCCTTGGCTCTCATCAGGCGGCACTGTGAGGGGCAGTGTCATAGTGCTGGTGCTGGCGTGGGGAAGGAAGGCTCAAAGGCCAGGTGGAGGTCACTCCTCCCAACATGGGTCCCTGGGTGAGATGTTTCCTTAAGAGCTCAGTGCTGGGAAATGCTTTGTGGTACTCTATTGTGGCATTAGTTGCAACCTTTGTTGCAATTAGCACAAACGGTAAATAAATGAGCAAGCAGATTGAAATAGCTAGCCTGTGGACACATACACCAGGATGTCATGTGAGGCCTCAGGAGATGGCTCCTTCCCCACAGGATGCACTGTGCAGAGAGACACTCCCCGTGACATTCTCACAGCCTCTGGTTGTCCCTAGCTCGGTTCACATGCCCGGATCACACACTTTGTCAAGAAGCCACACTCTGCTCACTGTGGAGGAGGTGGAAGGGAGAAACACGGATTCCTGAAAGACAGTTTCTTCAAGGTGAAGGTCAAGTCTCCACTTCTCTGAAAAGCTCAACAAATGGCACTTGAATCTGAATCTGAACTGAGGTCTGAGGAGAGGGGAAAGCGGAGGGAGAGAGGACAGATGGAGGACGGGAGAAGAAAGGGTGGGAAGAGCCGGAAGGACTGGCCCACAAAATGGGGCTGCTAGCAGCCTAGAAGGGGAGGACATTCTGAGGCCCACCCTGGGCAGCCCCCGGCTCAGCCCCTGCACCCAGCAGAGCACTGAGCACCTGCTGAAGATCCTATGAATGGAGAATGCTGAGCTCAGAGGCGGCTTTGGGTGCAAAACATTTCCACTATTTGCCACTGTTTTCCGTAAGAGAGGAAGGGAGCTAAGGAGGAGAGGGAGAGAAGAAGGAAAAGTGGCAAGGAGCGGAGCAGAGTCTGGAAGGGCGGGAGGGAGGGGAGGGCGTACTGGAGACACGTATGTGTCTGTGTGTATGTATGACTATGAGAGTCAGACCAAAAGAAATAGTAAAAAAGGAGAATGAGAGACAGGGAAGAAGAAAGAAATGGGTGGGGAAGAGGGCTGTCCACGTGGGAGAGAAGTCTGGGGGAAGTGAAGGGGATGTGCTCCTCCCCACTCTGCCCCACCAAGGTGGCTCAGGCCCCCTCAGAGCTCAGATCCCAGCCCAGACAAAGGACTTGGCAGCCTCCTGATCTTCTGTATGGAGGAAGCTAGACTCTCACAGGCAGCCATGCACCCTGGGGGCCAGGAGAGGGCACTTGAACCTCAGACAACAGCAGCAGAGCTGCAGCTGGTGGGCCTTGCCAGGCAGACAGCAAGAGGCGCAAAGCCAGTAGAGGCCAGTCTCTTACTCAGGCTGGGAGGCTACCGGCACCTCTACGATGGAGCCAGGTCCCTGCGCCCCATCCCTGTGGACGCGAGACAGGCCATGAATTGGTTTGGGTCTCCCTTGGCTGTCTCTACACCAGCCCAGCACCTGCTTCCTGCCTTCCTCCTGCCCTGACCCTACGCCAGCTTTCTGTCCTGAAGAGCAACATACCTCCAGCTTCTACCCAGGGCCCCCCGCCCCTGCCCCGCTCACCCAGAATCACCCCTTCTGTGAGTACAGGCAGGCTAATCTTCAAAACCATTCCTTGCACATGATGCCGCTGAGCTACACAGCCATTCGCAAGGTGGGTACAGCAAGAAGAATGGGAAACTAAGGCACAGAGATGGAATGTCAGGGGTCTGTCATCACATGAAACAAGAAATCACTGTACTTTCCAGTTCTTACATTCCATGATGAGAACGCAAGTGTGCTAACATTCTACCATGACAGAGCTCTTCAATACCAGCATCACCAAAGACCTAGCTTTGTCCCAGACTGAGTCTTGGCTTCAGTCACCAACCTGATGACAGATGGAGCCCTGCCTGATCATGAGTGACTTTGTTTGGGTGAAAGTTTTGCATTATGCATATGAGCACAGATAATGGAGTCTGATTCCATAAGGGATAGCTGAGAACTCCAAACACTTTTAAGAGGATTGCTGTTTAAGAATCTTAGAAATCCCTTAAGAATCTTAAGAACCCTTCAAGGGAGGTTCCATCAAACCTCCAGTCTGCTCCAATTTCATCTTTTCCTGATGGCCCAGAAGCTTATTACTTAGATCTCACCCAAGTCAGTACTTGACTGGTAATAGTAATAATAAAGCTATCATTTATTGAGTGTCTACCATGTTCCAGGCAATCTGTTGGGAACCCGAGAATTTTTTTTTTTATGTTTCCATCTACTTGGAACAACCCTATGAGGTATGTTTCCTAATCATCATTGTTATAAAAGGGCAAAGTGAGGCTCAGAGAGATAAGGTCGCTTGTCCAAGGTCACACAACTAGCAAATAACAGAGCCAAGATCTGTACCCAGGTCAGCCTGGCTTGAAAGACCATGCCCCTTTTTATCCTATTACTGAACAATGGCATCTGTTACATCTCAGCTACTCTTGGCTCCTCTGCCAGACAACTGGTTTCTTTAAAGAAAGTGTCCTCTAGGGGGGCAATCAGATTTGGATTTGATTATCAAAAGACACAAATCCAGGCGCCTGGGTGGCTCAGAGAGTTACAGCCTCTGCCTTCTGCTCAGGTCATAATCCCAGGATGCTCCCTGCTCATCGGGGAGCCTGCTTCCTCCTCTTTCTCTCTGCCAACTTGTGATCTCCGTCTGTCAAGGAAATAAATAAAATCTTTAAAAAAAAAAAAAAAAGACACAAACCCAAGCTCCTGGGAGGGCATTGCTCTACTACCTACAGACTGTGTCACCTGACAGGTCTCCTCCATCTGACTCTCACTTTGCAGGTTTCTGGAGTCAGGGACTGGTTGTGGCTTTGGGTAGGCATGCACCTTCCTTGTTTATAAAATACAATGATAATGCTCATCTCTCTGGGTTGTTGTGGGGGAGCAAACAAGAGGATGATTCTGAATGTATCTTATATACTGGTAAGTGGTGTTCACTTCCTGATAGTCCACTGGAGGGCTTTGCATTCTGTAGGAGCTCTGTAGATACTGTAAATATATTTTGCTTTGAACTGAAATCCAAGCCTTCTCTGTCTTCTGTTGCATCTCCACTGACTCCCTGCAAAATCTGCCTAGAGTGAGAGCAGGTCCTGACTCTCCTCCGCGCGAGTGCCGTCTTTCATCCTCCCAGCCACGACGCCAACTCCTGCCTCTTGAGACACATCAACAAGCCAAGCACGGCCACAACCCCAGCTAAAGGCCCTTGTCTCAGACAGAGTTGGCAGCTGCCTCCTCTTATTGGCAGGACATTTATCATCTTGAGGAAAATATTGACGGATAAGAAACCCCAGACAGGCCGTGTGTCTTGCTGGGAGTGTAGCCTGCTGCGTGGGAAGTGAGAGTTGAGGTGCTGGTTCCAGGGCTTTCCGGAAGAAAGGGAGGGACGGTGGTCCTGCGGAGAATGGCCCATGCCCTCAGAGGTTGGATAAAATCCTAGGGATGACCGTGTTCAGTACTTAGTAGATGTTCAATAAATGAGTTAGATTCAGGTTCAATAGGCTCTTCAAATGAGATTTGGAGGATGGAAGCCCTCTGTCCAAACTCTTAATGTCACCGATGGGAAAGTGGGATCAGGGAAAGCCAATGATTTGCTCAAGATCACACAGCAGGCCAGTGACAGAGAGTGTCTACCATGTTCCAGGCAATCTGTTGGGAACCCGAGAATTTTTTTTTTAATTAACAAAAGTCCACACATCATGAATCTCATCTGGGAACACTGCCCATTACACAATGATGCTACCAGGAGATATCCCCAAACTTCTGGTCATATGGGGTCATCTGGGAAGCTGGAACTCTGGGTTCCCCAGGGAATTAGGAAGAAGAGGATCCTCTGACTCACTTGCAGAGCCAGTTCCCAGGGAGCACAGCCAGACAAGAAGAGAGGGACCAAGGCAGGCTGAGTGTGGTACCTGAAGGGTTGGGAGATGACAAGGCTCTGGGTTGCACTCCATCCCCAGCTGCCCCAAGCCACCATCTTCCCCATGCACCATTACACTCTGCCTGAAACCACCAACTGGTTCTCACAGTCCTCTCTAGCCTCCATGCTTCTCACCCCTACTATCTCATACCCCAAGGCCTAGACTCATCCAGAGGAGGGAAGCAGCTCTCCCAGTGCTCCAGACCCTGCACACAGCACTCTCCTGGCCCACAAGGCTCTTGTGTGGTACCTTTCTCACTGCACTTACTCCTACCCTTGGCATCCCCAAGGCTGGGTCTGATGCTCCTTCTAGCCACTTCTTGTGTCCCTCCTCTGTCACAGCACTGTGCTCTAGTAGTCACTTTCCTGCCTGTCTCCCTCACCATACCAGGAACTTCTCTGGGCAGAGGTCATGACCACTTGAGTCTGCATCCCCATAAACAAGGCCAGGTTCTGTGAGACACTCAGTGAGCGTGGTCCTGTCTTCTTCCACATAGAGGTTCCAAATGAAGCTGCCTCCCACTGGCACTTGTTCTGACCCCTAGGGCCACACAGAACAGATTGACTCTCTCTGCTCCATGACAGCTCTTTAGAAATTTGACCAAATCGGGGCGCCTGGGTGGCTCAGTGGGTTAAGCCTCTGCCTTCGGCTCAGGTCATGATATCAGGGTCCTTGGATCGAGCCCCGCATCAGGGTCTCTGCTCAGCAGGGAGCCTACTTCCCCCGCTTTCTGCTTGCCTCTCTGCCTACTTGTGATCTTTCTCTCTGTCAAATAAATAAATAAAAATCTAAAAAAAAAAAAAAAAAAGAAGAAGAAGAAGAAGAAAAAAAAAAGAAATTTGACCAAATCAAGACTTCCAAAAGGAAAATATCCCCAATTCCTTGACAAGTTCTTCACAGGTCATAGCTTTGGGTAGGGTGACTGACCACACTGGTTTGCATAGAACTATCCTGGTTTCAGCACTGGAAGTCCCCTGTCTCAGGAAACCCCTAGGTCCCAGGCAAACCTGGAGAGTTGGCCAACCTGTTTTTTTCTTCCTTTCCCATCTTAGTGCTTCAGAGGGCTTATACTATTTTCTCAATGTCCTGCATAGAGTAGGGGACAGAAACAACCATGGGACTCCAGCGGTCAGTGACACAGCAGGATAAAGAAAGGGCAGCACCTCCTTGCTCCTGACTCCTGCTTCCATTAATGCAACCAGTCAGCATCAATTTCAGCAGGACAGTGTATGGTGGATGTGGCCATTGCTACATATGCCTTGTTGACTAATATTGAGCTCAATAGTGTCAATTAAGATGCCTAGACCATTTTACTACACAGAAAACCTGATTTCCCCGAATCAGGACTTCTAAAGCTGCTTTTGTTTTATTTTATACTAAAGGCAGAAATTATTTAGCATCTTTATTCTTAATATTGTCTAAGCCCTTCAAGTATTCCAGGCATTCAGCCATTCAACAATTATTTATTAAACACCCACAGTGTGGCACACGGTCCCTCTCTTTGTCCTTCGAGTTGGTCAAAGTTAGGTGCAAGTCTGCAACGGGTTTGAACTGATCTTTGATAAAATTCTTCCATGTTGGTGGCTCTCCCCACATCCGCAAAACAAGAAGATGGGAACACAAGTAAGTGTGCACATAAGTGTGCAAATGACCATGAATATAAACAAACAGGTTCGAATTACTGAAGAACTAGCCAGGATTTTTCCTGACCGTCAGCTAACAGCCATAATCCTGAAACAATATCAACTCTCTTTATCATCAACTTGGTTTCCATGGAGCCTCACAGTGCTGCTGGTGAAGGCTGACAGTTATCACCATAAAGAAACTTTACAACTTTGTAATTTGTAGCTCTCTGCTGTCAGTAATATTAACAGCATTTCGAATTATGGCTATAAACTTGACAACAGCAGATAAAACCCTTAGAAACCTCATTTGTGGGGATGAGGGAGGCTGGGGGAAGGTAATGACATTTTGGTTTTCCCGGCCTGGAAAGGAGGCATGTTTTGATGTGGAGGTAGGAGGCAACGGAGCCCAAGTCGAGCTCGTAAAGGGCAAGGCAGCCCAGCTTGGGCACCACAGATGAAGGGTCTGTGTGGCATTTGGGTGATCAGGGATTATAACTGGGTCAAGGCCAGGGGTAAGGGTTATGGAGAGTGGGGCTAGCAGATGGACAGGGCTGGCCGCTACACCCCAACTCTGTGGGGTTCAGGAGAGGGCTTTTGTCTTTCAGGAAATGGAGGGAATCTAGGCCAACCGCAGAGCAGGGAAGAAAGGAAAACAAGGACACCAGGCAGGATTGAGGGAATAAACCTGGGCCTGTTATTTGACTTTCCTGGGCTTTAGTTTCCCTACTGTAAAATGGGGGTGCTTATTTCAAAGGCCGAAAATCAAATGATTCTTTCTGTGTCTATCTATCTATCCATCTAGCTAGCTAGCTAAAGATTTAGAAATCATATCATTTCATCTAAACTGAAGACAGGAAAATCTGAATCCAGAATGGGGAACAGATCTTCCCAAACCAACATGGTAAATTAGAGGTGAGCCAGTCCTCCAGTGAAGGGATCCTGACCTGTCTCAAGAAGCACTTCTCAATGTTATTATTCTTACCATTACTACTGCTACTTACTATCTGTCATTCATTCACTCAGCCATTCAGTAAGGGCTCATGTTTTAAAAATCAAATTCTAGTGCATAACTGCATGGAGGAGAAAAAGAAAGCCACAGGCCTCCATCCAGTTTAGACTTCTGTTCCCCAAGCCCTCTGACTGAAGCATTTTTTGCTTATGAATTTTAACCAAGCCTTGACCCTGGGCATGACAATCAGGAACTGGGAAGTACCTAGGTATTTGTACATGCCAACCAACAGGTCAGACCTGATGGCTTCTTAATTCTTCTGTCTAAAAGGTGAAGCCTCCTTATCAAGAAAGAAAATCCAGGCAGTACCTGCCTCCCCTACCACACCTCCTCCAACAACCCCAATACACACATATATGTATTCTGATGATTCCTCTGAGCAACACAGATCATATCTGTTGTCCTATTAGGAGCCAGCTAGCAGATACTCACGAGGCCTGCTTCTGCTTCATTCATTCATTCATTCATTGGCAGTCCCTGAAGTTCTACCTAGTATCAGACTGTAGCCAGAGAGGTGAAGTGACTTAACTAAGGTCACACAGCTTTAGGAGGGAGGCAAGGGGCAAAGGGCCATACCGGAATGGGGATCTTCGTTCAGCATTCTTTTCACCAACTCATCAAGGGAGTGCGAAAGACTGTGCACTCCCTTCATTATGACCTTATAGTACTTTGTAGAAAAGTCTACTATGACTCTGCCCAAAGTCCAGACCTCTCTCAAATAGTCATCATCGCTCATATAGTCATCTGCCTCCTAAACTTCTTCATTTGTATGCCACAGGAGCCCCCTACACTTGATTCATCCTCCAGCTCAGAATATCCCTGCTCCAATCCTTTTCTCCAATTTAAGTGACTGGTCCCACCATCTGCCACATTGTTCCAAATCAAGAGGATGGGGTATGTTCCTTGACTTTATCCTTTAACCCCAGAACCAAGTAATCACCAAAAATACTCAATCCTAACTGTTAGATACTGAGACATGCTGTTAAAATGAACTGTCTTCCTCTTGGTTTTAGCCAAGATCCCAAGTCTATAGCTACTACATTTCAAAGTGAGGTATGAAACAATCAGGCAGGACCAGAAACCAGAAAGCCTGTTCTGCAACTTTTAGCTCCCCTTCAGACAAGAGGGCTACTGGAAGGGTACAGTGATCCAAAGAGGTGAACCACCAGATCAGTACGGACTGAGGAAATAAACACCTGGCTTGAACAGACGGACTTGCCAATATCCATGGCACTCCAAGGCCAGCGAAGGTTTGCCTGAAGAAGCTTATGAAGGATTGCTCATGCCATCTCTAGAAAGTACTAGTTACCCAAGACCTTCCCACTCCTTTCCTCCTCTCCCTCATCCTGCTCAACCTTGGAAGGCTGAACATCTGGGGTTAGCAAGTTGGGGGGCAGGGGTGCTGCAAGACAAGCTGAGCAAACACAAGTCCCCTTGAGCTTGAGACAAGCCTGAGCTGGAGGACGGGGTGGGTTTTTACTTTGAAGAGCCATGATGGCTTTGACTGGACCAGACATAGTCATTGCTGAACTGAGACTCTTTGGTGACTAGAGTTAATTAAAAAACTTTTAATTTCCTGAGAGATATTAGAAAGTCATGGGGCCTGCCAGAGCTTTTATATGTCTAGATCTAGATCTGTAATCTATCTCCATCTATCTGTAGGGTCAGTGGGGGACAAAAAATACTTTCTAATTGCACCCTGTGGGCACAGCTTGTTCAATGGACCTGTTACAGAGTCCCCAAATCTTTCCCCTTCTCTTCTTCATTGACTCTGCCTATGTTTCTTTCATCACCTGCTGCTTCGGGCACAGCCCCAACTACCCTCCAGTATTTTGGATGCACGTGTCCTCTCTCTGTCATCCAGGTTCTCCCCTGTATGTCTACATCTGCCAGGAAGGCTGTCCCCCGCAACCCCTCCTCCTGCCTGTGTGCCTTTTATCCTCTAGGTCTGAGACTTAATTTCTCTTCTTCCGGGAAACCTTTCTTCCCTCACCTCCCTTCCACTCCTGCAGGGTTACCTGACTCCCATATGCTTCTCTGACCGGCAGAATTCCCCTCTGCCCTAGTATTGACTCTCTGATGCTGCTGTCTCTACTTTTCTCCCTCCTTCCAAACTATCTCCTCCTTAAAGGCAGGGCCCATGCCTTATCCATCTATTTCTAGTATTTAATGAGTTGTGTTCAATGAGCAAGTAAATAAATGATATCTCCACTGTCTGATGCATATTTCAGAGAACCCGGTGCAAGGCACATAGTAGGCTATACATTCAGACCAAGCCAGTTATCTGAATTCTAAATTTCTGCATCTTTTCTGGGGCACACCAGCCATTCTCTTCTCTCACAGCCAGCATTTTCTGATTTCAATATGCCCACAACTATAAGTCTATGTGTAAACCAGTTTGCTCAGGACCCAAGGTCTCTGTTCCCAGTGTTTTCCTCATCCATTATGTTGAAGAGCTATTTCCTGGAGCTTGTAACCAGACCATAAGCAAAGGCCAGAGAAGCTCTGGGTTATTTTATGATTCCAGTTTAGCCTTTCTCTCACTTTCTCTTATTTTTTTTCTTTCTTTCTTTTTTTAATCGTTTGAACAGAGCATATCTATTACTTGGCAGGCTAGTAAATTATAAATAGGGTTTGCTCAAGAATGGTCCAAAATTCTCCAGAATTTATCATTTCACAATGACAACAAAAACAACAAACCACAGGAAGGAAAGGAGAGGGATGTTTAATGGCACTGAGTGTGTGCCCAGTGGTTTATCTGCATTCTTCTATGTAATGCTCAAAGCAACCCTGTGAACCAAATAATCATTATCCTTACTTTACAGATGAAGAAACTGAGGTTCAGAGTGGTTAATTAACTGGGTTAAGGCCCTTAGCTAAAACGATGCAAAGCAGAACTGACACGCAGGACTCCTATATCAGATACATGGACGCAGACCATCATCAGCCAGGGCAGAAGCCTCTGAAGATGTCCCCTTTTTAGATTCTGTTAAAAGTCATGCATTTTTCCTTCTAAAAAATGAACTATGCATCCTTACTCACAGTTTTGCATAAACTATGGACAGTTCATAGGCTCTTCTTGAAGTCCATGCAGAAGCCCCTGAGTTAAGACTCCCTTAACTAAAAGAATGAAAGTAGTTCTGGGCTTTGCCTGACTGGCTGTCCAGGACACCTTTGTATTGGTTTTCCCGATTAGACTGAACGCTTATGCTCATGGAATCACCCCATCTTTAGACTCGCCAAACAACAGAATTATGGATTCTTGATTTCATAAATTTATCTAAGCATGGGATTATAAAATTTCAGATTTCAGAGTCAGAAAAAAAATCTTAGACTATCAGAGCCGGATGGGAACACAGTAGACATCAAGTCCACCCGTGATACCACGGCTCTGATAGGTAGAAGTCTCAGACACGGAAGCTAGAGAAGGCAGGTTCCCCAGTAATGGTGGTGGAATCAGTGTTTGCCCCAGAGGCAGATCATCAGGTTAAAGACTCATCCAATAAAAGGAAAGCTATGCAGTCTGCACGGGGGTGAGAAAAGTGGGGGCAGAAGGAACATCTATCTGTTAAGTACCTATCATGTGCCAGGCAATGCCTGTGGATTGGAGACACACAGCATCATTTCACTCTGGCAAGAACCCTGCAGAGTATTATCACTACTTTCAGCCTTATGAACGGGGAAATAGGCTCAGAGAGGTGAGATAAGCAGCCCAAGGTCACATAGCAGGGGAAGCATCAATGACTGTGTCAGTTGCTGCATTTCCCTGATGGAGTGGAGAAGGAAAGTTGGAAAACAAGCCCCAATAACATTAGCGGTTCCAGGGAGAACAATTAAGCTGACATATACATATGTTCTAGTGGGTGGAGAGGCGGATGTTACTGTGGGCTGGAGTGTAACATCCCTCAGGATTCCCTCCTCCCTCATCCCTTCCCTGGCCTTACTCTCCCCCAGCATGCCCTGGATAACTAATGTGTCCTCCATGTGCCCTGACGGGAGAAGGGCCACTCTGGGGGGCAGACGTGCAAACCCTGCCATGGGAACCCTAAGACCCCACTCTGTGAGCCACTTGGTGTTGGAAGGCCAAGGCCCTCAGTTGTGGTGACTCTATGAGATCCTTTGTCCCATGAACCCCACCGACATGGCCACGGCCCTTGTTCTAACAGCCCCTTCTTCACACGAATGCAGGTCCACATTCACAGTTGCCCACGCCTTTTGGATGTTTTAACTGACAGTCACTGAATACTGAAAGCTGACAATGCAGATTCACACACATTACTTCATTTTAACTCCTTGCAGCTCAGTGAGGTTTAGTGCTATGTCCTCCCGTTATAGAGGAGGACACTGAGGCCCAGTCAGATGACAAAAGTTGCCCAAGGTGACACATCTGGCAAGTGGCTAGGCCAGGATTCAAACCCAGATTTGTTTCCATGAAAAATTTGCTCTTTGCTCAATGCCCCATTTTTTGTGACGGTCTCGATTTAATTTCCATAGCAGGGATTAGGAGAGCGATGGCTCAGGTCCCTCTGTGAAGGGGACTGGCTCACCTTGGGGAGGTCACAAGACTTGCTGAGGGGCAGTTCAGGTCTCCCGAGTCCCGGTCTGAAGGACTTCCTCCCAGACCATACTGTCATTCCAGCCTCCCTGAGTAGACCGAAAGCTCTGGGAGTCAGGGACCTTGGCTTGTTGTTGAGTATTTTACCCCAGGTGCCTCATAGAATTCCTGGCACGTACGGACAGTGTGTTTATTTTGATGAATGAGGACTGGGTGTTGAGGGGGAAATCTGGGCCTGGGCCAAGCGGGGGTGGTGGGCAGTCTTCAAATCAATGCATTTACTTCCAACACAAAAGCATGTGAGGTGCTGCGAAAGCACCTCTGGCATCAGAAATCAACCACAGACTCAGTGCAGGTCTCCTTGGGTGGGACCTACCGCTCACTACGAATAAATCTGTGGGATCCCTTCTGTCACGCATGCTCAGAAAGGCAGGATCGGGGAGAGTGAAGCAGGAGCAGTGTGAACTGCCACCTATCTGTGTATAATAGGAGTTAGCAGGTCCTGGAGAAGTCATGGCTACACATCAAGTGTGGGGGTGGGGGAGGGGCAGGGAGGAATAGCAAGGCACATACAATTGGCCAGGGTCCTCTACCCAGAAAAGAGCCTCCTCCCTTGGCCTTGAGATATTAAAGCAGATTTTAAGATGACTGTCTTAGGCTTGGCAACTGGAAGGAGGGGGACTCTCAGTTCTTATCATGATCTTTCCAGTGTTCTGCAGGATCAGGAGCACCATTCTAACACCTGACCTATCCTTGGCGCACCCTTCCTTCTGACGCCATCGCCCTGCCTCCCATGGACTCAGCAAGGTAACTGGATCCCCCAGAGCCACCAGGCTGCTGCTGACTGGGTGGACTAGTCTGGAGCCATACCCCAACCAGGGAGATTTTCCTGCACAGAGTATGGCAGGAACTCTGGAAACTCTGGAAACACTCACCCAAGGTTGAAAAAGGCTAAAAGGAGCACTTCCACTTTGGGAAGAGAGGATTTATATATATATACACAGAGTTAATATTATCCCTTTCCTTTCTCCTCTGTCAACTAGAACCCTTTTTCTAAGAAAACTCAGTGTTAGGAGAGGAGAAATGGGTCAGTCCAAAAACAAAAAGATAAAGGAACACAAAAACTGTCACAACCTGTCACAATTCTTATGCAGTGACCTTGATATTAAAACCAACACCCAGGAAACCAGAATGATGAAAGTAGTCCCTAGAAAGTCCAACAAGCTGGAAATAACCTGCAATTTCATTATAACAAGCATAGGGGTTTTCAGAAAATGTTGTCATGAAGTCAAGAGGAAAAACAATTTGGTGAAGGAAATGCCAAATTAGAAAGAAAGATGTGCAAAGGATGGGAAGGAAGGCAGGGCGGACAGAGGCATGGGAAGAGAAGGAGAGGAGAGGAGGGCAGAGAGAAGAAGGAAGACAGAGGGAGGGAACATAGTAGGGAGGAAAAAAAAACACAGAAACTCGAGCTAGAAGGAGAGAGGACAAGGAGAGGAAAATGGATACAATGAAAACTGGTGAGCAGAGAGAAGAGAAAGAGGGCAAGAGTGTAAAAAGATTGGAGGTGAAAAGAGGTTAGAAGGAGTCAAGACCACTCAGGGCTTCCTCAGCAGCCCAAGGGACGGTCGTCCAGACTGTGTGCTCACATATCTTAGATGGCAGAAGACTCACTCCATCATGAGGGCATGGAGGGGAGACAGAGACGGGAGCAGTATAAGGCCATAGCAGAGGCAGGTGGGAAGGCGGGGGGTGTCCATTAGCAGGTCAAGGGCCAAACAGGACAATCCAAAGATGCCATCAGCAGAACAGCCTCCATCCTCACCCCAGAGGGTCAGCCCTCACCGAGCTGGAGACCAGATTCCCAATCTGCCCATTAAATCTCACCAGACCTGGATATTCTCCGCTAGATGCGGGCTGGCCCCGGGTGGGGCGGGCTGGCCCCGGGCGGGGGGGGGGGGGGGGGGGGGGGGGGGGGGGGGGGGGGGGGGGGGGGGGGGGGGGGCGAGGACTTGCCAAGGATACAGGCTTCCTCCGTGTAGGGCACCGCGGCTGTGGTGCCTCCAATGATGTAGCTATAGAAGGAGACCTCCAGGGTGTAGCAATAGGAAGTGTGGTCCAGAAGCCCCCCGAGGAAGCGACGTCCGGTTCCTGCTTTCACCGCATCCCGGTTAAAGGATGTGCTGGACTGGGAAAGACAAAGCAGGGAGGAGAGAATCAGGACCGGGCCCCTGCTGGCTACTGGCATTCAAGCAAGTCTTACAACACATCTGGGTCTCAGCTTCCTCCTCTGAAAAGTGGGATGTTAATCACACATCACAGGGTTTTTATAGGGACTGATGAAATAAACAGAACTAAAAGAAGGCATCCAACTTTGGATAGTGACTGCCATGCAACAAATATTTGTGGGAATCTGAATGGGGATGGATGAAGCAAGGGAGAGCAAACAGAGAGCAAGAAGCGTTGATACTGTGATGATTATCAAAGTTAAAACTTGGGCAGTGCTTTCAACTTTATAATGTTGTTTCCCACACTGTGTCTCCTTTATGCTTCAGACTAACCCCCTGATGGAGGTGTTGCCGCTTTGCCCCTCTGGGAGAGACACAACGAGGCTCACAGAGATGGAACATGCAAGGGACACAGCACAGATATGAACCGAGGACCGAGTGACTCCAGACATCCCAACCCTCCTTTGCATACTCCCCCTCCACTAGGGGCAGCTGAACTCCCACCCAACGTCACCAGTGGGCAGGGATCATGGCTGTTCCTCTGCTAGGGTATTGGCCTCACCCATCCTGGTGGACAGAGAGAGGACAGGAACAAGCAGGTTGGCATCTCATGGCCTCTGTTCAAAAATGTGCGAGATGGGGGCACCCAGGTGGCTCAGTCATTGAGCATCTGCCTTCAGCTCAGGTCATGATCCCAGAGTCCTGGGATCAAGTCCCACATTGGGCTCCCTGCTCAGTGGGGAGCCTGCTTCTCCCTTTGACCCTCACTCTGCTTGTGCTCTCGCTCTCTCTCTAATAATTAAATAAATAAATAAATAAAATCTTTTAAAAATGCAGGAGATGTTAGGCAACTTGCCTTGTTTGGCTTAGCCTCAGTTTCTTCATCTATAAAATGGAGGTGATAATAATATTTCTTTCACAGAATTGTGAGGGTGACTCATCTGTGGTTAAACGGGGCATTCTGTGGTTACCCGTGGAGCTCCGAGTAAATAAAGAGACTGTGATTTTAATAAGAGAATGTGTGTCTTGTGAAGCAGGGTATAAGAGAAGAAGGAAAAGAGGGAGAAAGAAAATAGCAAAACAAGGCAGATATTTAGAGACAAGTTTAAACAAAGAGAAGCGTGTGTGTGTGTGTGTGTGTGTGTGTGTGTGTGTGCGCGCGCGCGCGTATGAATTCTGAGGTAATGAAAGGGGTCAGAAAATTAGAATGTCACATCTGAAAGGACCCTTGAGGTCCATACAGTGAAATTATTTTAGAGTCAGGTTCGGAGGATCAGAGAAGGGAGACAGAGACTGGATGAGAACCCTGGCCTTGAGCTCTTAAGTTGGCTGCAGTACAGTAACATCAACCGGCAAGGCCAGAAACAAAGCTCCTTGACTGTGCCCCTTTTGTTTGTCATGGAAGCCTCAACCCTGTGAGGGTCTCTGAGGCCTCCTGGAGAATATGGCCCAGGAGACCACAGTCTGAAATTCAGCAGTTTCAAAAAGCCTGGGACTGGCCATCCCGTAGATTCCTGCAGAAACAGGCATGGCTCTTTCTACCCCAGAGATGCAAATTGCTTTGATTCTGCCACCAAATGCTGAGTCACTGCGCTGCACATACTGAACTTCTCTGGGCCATAGGTGTCTCTTGAATACAAAGAGGAGACTGAGCCAGTTCCTTTCCCGGCCTGGCATTCAAAACTTCTGGGATTCAAAGTGTATCTTGCTTCATTCAGTGGAGAAATTCATCATCTCCACTAATGTCCAGGCCTGGAGCAATGGGCAGGGAAGTTTTCAGCTCATCACCTTCAAAAATTGCTATGACCTTTGTGGGACTCTCCCCCCTCTGGCCACATGGAAATAACAGGCCTTGGACTTTCAGTATCAAAACAAAGGAAAATGTACAAAAACTCTCTCCCATGTCCCCACAGCCCATGCTGATTCTCTTCCTTATCTTCTCTCCTTGCCGTTTTCCAGTACTGCTTTTTGCTACAAATTATTCTCGCTGCTGAGTCTTCCTCCGCGTGTGAGGTGGGGAGTAACAACCAGTCTCTGGGGTCTGCTGAGGTCTTCACTGTCTGCAGAGTCCTCGGCTGCCTGTTACTGCCTCTGTCCTCCCAGGAAGCTATGATGTGGGCAGGGCAGAACATGACCGCCCACAAATTATTGATGAAGAAATCAACACCCACAAATGGTCATGGACGGAGGGAGGGAGAACATGGCGGGCGCATGTCCCCCTTCAGCAGGGAGTGAGGCTCCTACTAAAAGGGCCGGATGAGGAGAAAGTAGACCCCAGACCCCTTGGGGTAGGAGGAGGGTGTGGTGGGTACTTGGTGAGTCCCTTATCTTGCGAAAGCCGGGGTCACCTCAACTGAAACAAATCCCAGCTCCTCAGAAAGACCAGATGCTGCCTTTTCCAAGACTCTCCCCGCTGACTGGTGAGGCACTGCTTGTTCACCTCTGTCTTTATCACCCCCACAGGGCCTGGCACCGAGCTGGCATCCTGAGAACAGTAAACCCCACTGAGCTGAGTGAAGAGGAAGGGGAGGGAGCTGGGTGGGGGCTGCTGAGAAAGAACTCTTGACCTACGTAGGAGAAGTCCTCGGCATTCTGGCACAGGAGCTTGGGGAAAATGGCCTGCCTCTGGAACCGTTCCTCATCCTCAAAGATGTTGCCATACATGAAGCCGTTCATCATGGTGGAATGGGCGTGGATGTCAATATAAAACTCCAGGCTTGTTTTCTGTTGAAAGAAAGGATGACAAATGAGAAGTCTGGGGTCACAGAGCTTGCCTTAAAGGACCAGATGCTAAACACAGTGTGCAACATACACACACACACTTCCTCCCGAGCTACGCCTGTGGGTCAGACTTAGCACACCTCTGCAATGTAATTGGAAGGGTTAAGACTTGTGAACCCCAATTTCTCCTCACTTCTAACACCATCTGCCCCTGGGGGCTGAGAGCACTACCTTTAGCAGCCCTCTTCAGAGTTCTGAAGGGGTGAGGGCTTTGGTGGGTTGTATTGGGAATGTTGCTTACCCAGAGCAGTTAATAACATTTGTGACTAAAGGCACTAACCGACTCTGTTTTTCTGATTAATGAGAAATACCTTCAGATGACACAATTGTATTTCTATTGGGGCTGCTTAGCGTTTGGGCCCAACCGGGCCATTTCTAGCTGAGGAGGTCTAGGGGAGATCATGGCCCTACAAGGAGTCTCAGCTTTCGTATTTGGCAAATGGGTCATTTTACTTCCAACCTCAGAGAGTTACGGTGGGAACCAAATATTGCAGCGATAATTACTATCATTTATTGCACACTTTAATGCATGCCGAGCACGACTCTGGGAGTTTTACATGTGACATATTAATTCTTTTATTTAACCTCATTTCATATTGCCATACCTGCTCCCCAATAATATATAAACAGGGCATGGAAAAAATAGTACACCTTATACCTTGTACTCTGTAAAGATGATTTTGACTTTCTCTGCTCTCTACTTACACATATTTAAGGGATTCCCTAACCTGATATGGCATTATTTGCACAAATTCCAAACTACGAGCTCCCTGAAGGTAGGGAGAGGGCTGTAAAGAGCCTGTGGCTGGACATAAAGGGGGCTTAGGAGCTGCATGCAGATTGACTGGGCCAGTGACTCCAGAGAGACTGCCCAGACACCAGAACAGACTGGCAAGAATCAGGGAAATTTTTTGGCTCCCAAATCTTCAATGTTCCTCAAATCTGACCTTCTTTTCTTATATATCAGCCCAATGTATACCTAAAAATCCTTTCTGAGAGAGACAGAAGCTCTGAGTTTGAGAGAGGCTTATCTAGCCTAGCAAAATGGAGACTGAAACCCAGGTCGCCTGACCGCCGGCACAGTTAACTTCCAACCATCAACGGGTCAGCTCTAGAAGTGGCCAAGGCAAACCCTGGTCATCTTTCCATCCCCTTTCGAGCATTCATTTCTGGGAAAGGAAGAGAGACTGTGTGTAGAAGGCTTCTTCCTCCTTGGGACACTTTCAAACGAAGTTAAAACCAAATGAAAACTGTGTTGCTTCTAGAATGTGGGCCTGATGACTGTCATTTCATTTGCCTCTGAGTTGGAGTGAAAAATTATGTCTTGCCGAGCTCCCAACTCTCTGGGTAGCATAAGCTGTCTTTGGAGAGACACAAGATGCACTGCTCTGTGTGATATTAAACTCATCATTTTCAGCTTTGGAGGTGGAATACACAATGATTCAACAGGAGCCCTATAAAAGTCATCTTCGCAATTTTATTTTCTTCAATTGTCTGTCTTTTCCTCTGAGCTTTTGATGAGCTGCAGAGGAGAGGAGGAGGCAGAGAGATGACTTAAGAAATGTGTAAGGAAAAGAAAACTACAGTTTCTAAATCTCTGGACGCCGAAGCTGGAAGCCAGCAGCTTTGACCTTGCCAGGCTCGGTGCTGTGCAGTTGTGGGTGGGGATGGGAGGCGCGGGGTGCTGCTTGCTGGAAGCTGGCTGGCCAGCCACTTAGCAAAGGAGTAAGAATTAGAACCTGGTTCTTCTGGTAACATTCTGGAGTGGCTTCCGCTGCCCTATCCTGACACCTGGCACCTGGCACCTAATGTGAGTTTACTTTAAATAACCAGCAAGTTGTACTGATGGATCTATGTGGTTCAAAAGTCAAAAAGATATGGGAGGGTTTATAGGGAGAAACCTCTATCATTTCTTCCAATCTCTAGGCACCTAGTTTCACTCTCCAGAGGCCACTCATGTTATCGGATTCTCCTGCTTCCTTCCAGGGATGCTTCACACACAAGTAAATATCCATCCCCTACCCAACCCTGCTGTCCCCAGGACATACAAATGGGGGCACACTGAACACGCTCTTCGGATCTGCTTTTTTTCTCCTAACGTGTCTTGGAGGTAATTTTTTTTCAGTGCAGAAACAGTTACTTCATTCTTTTTAACAGCCATATATAAACTGTATAGCCAGTCTCCTTTCGACAGACATTTAAGTGATTTCCAACCTTTTCCTGTTACCAAAAATGTCTCAGTGATTGATTCTGAATATATGCTATTTCACACATATATACTTATACGTAGGATAAATTTCAAGAAGCAGAATTTCAGGGTCCCCTGGGCATTGCAGTTCTGATCAATACTGACAGACTGACCTCTCCAAAAAGATCAGTTCATACTCCTAGCAAAATATTACAATGTCTCTTCGGCAATTAACTTGACAACATGGGTGGAACGAAACTTTTTGATATCCGCCAATTTGGTGGGAGGGTGAAATAGCATATCTAAGAATAGTTTTTTTTTTTTTTTTAAAGTAAGCTCCACACCAAGTATGGAGCCCAACACGGGGCTTGAACTCACAGCCCTGAGAACAAGACCTGAGCTGATATTAAGTGTCAGATGCTTAACCAACTGAGCTATTAAGTGTCAGATGCTTAACCAACTGAGCTATCCAGGCACCCCTAAGATTAGTTTTAATCTGAATTTCTCTTAGTATAATTCTCTTTTATTGCTTGGTTAAGTTTAGGCTTTTCATACATTTAAGAACCATTTGCATTTTGTTTTCTATGAATTGTCTATTAATTTCATCTACCCACTTTGAAAGCTGGAGTATTAGTTTTTATGTTTAGTACAAAAATATTTTTGCTCTGCTTGTCATTTTTTTTCACTTTACTTCTACTTTCTACTTTTTTCCAGTCAGCAATTTCTAAATGCTGATTTTTTATACAGATTTATCAATCTTCCCTTTTGTGGTTTCTGAGTCAAATTCTTTCATCATTTCATCTATTAATTTTATTGTTTCACTTTTTTATACTTAAATATTCCATTTCAAATTTAATTTACATGGACCTAGGTTGTGAGGTAAGGATTGCACTTTACTGTCCCACACTATTTATGAAACTGTGCATTTTCTCCCCACAGACTTGAAAAGTCATCTTTACGATACATATTTTTGGTATGTATTTGGGTTTATTTCTGTGCTTTTTATCCTGTTCTAATCATTTATCTAGTCATGTGTCAATACCACACAGCTTTAATTATGTTAAGTTTATAATGTATCTTGTTTCATTTTATAGTTTTAAGTGTAGTTAACATCTGTCACCATGCAACTCTCTTACAATCCCACTGACTAGGTTCCCTATGCTGCACCTTTTCTCCTCATAGACTTATTCCTTCTATAACTAGAAGCCTGTACCTCCAACTGCCCTTCCCTCATTTTGCTCATCCCCTGCCCCTGGCAATCACCAGTTTGTTCTCTATAATTATAGGTCTGTTTCTGGTTTTTTGTTTGTTTGGTTTTTTTAGATTCCATGTATAAAGGGAAATCATAGGGTATTAGTCTCTGACTTCTTTCACTTGGCATAATGCCCTCTGGATCTATCCACATTTATCACAAATACCGAGATCTCATTCCTTTTTGTGGCTGAGTAATATTCCATCACAGATACACATTTATACCAATCTTTCTCCATTCATTTATCAATGGACACCCGGGCTGCTTTCATATGTTGACTATTGTAAACAATGTTGCCCTAAAAATAAGGGTGAATGCATCTTTTCAAATCAGTGTTTTATATAATGCATTTTAATATTTGGAGGGCTTATTATCACCTCATTATGGTTCTTTTCCCAAATATTCCTGTATTGTCTTGCATATTTTTCTGTATGATCTTTATGATTAGCTTGTTTAATTTTCTTTTTCCCCTAACCCTGTCAATAGTCTCAATAATATAATCATCTTAGACTCCGTATTACCATAGGACGAATCAACTCTTGTGACTGGAGCCTTCCAATCCAAGAATATATTTTGACTTTCCATTTATTAAAATTTTCTCTTGGGTAAAGCAGGACATTTTTAAAAAGTTTTTGGTTTTGTTTTCATATAAATCATGAATATCCTTTTTGATGCCAAGGCAGCTTACATTTTTACTTGCTGCTGTAAATGTGATGCTTTCTTCCATGAACTCTTCTAATAGTTCTTTAAATAAAAAGGTTCTTATTCTTTTTTGTAAAGTTTATTTATTTTTTTAGAATTCTCTATACTCATCAAGGGCTCAAACTCATGATCCCAAAATCAAGAGTTGCATGCCCCTTCAACTGAGCCAGTCAGGTACCCCTAAAGGCTCTTGTTCTTGACATATTGAATTTGTACTCCATACTTCACTAATTCTATTATCATTTGTAATAATTTATCATTTGGTTTTCTTGGATTTTCATTTGCTTATTCAACAAATAATCGCTTAGTGCCTATGATGTATCAGACAGTGTTCTAGGCATTGGGTATGCACCAGGGAGTGTGCTGGGTCCTGGGGATAGAGCAGTGAATACAACAGAAAGTTCCTGAGCTCCAAAAGTTTACAGTCTCTGAGGAGAGAAAGGGAATAAACAAATCAATTAATAAACACAAGATGTCGGGAGGCATTAGTGCCATGGAGGCAAATAAAGTAAAGAAGTGGAATCGAAAGTAACAGAGGTTTCTGGAAAATTGGCAGCATGAACAGAGGAGGAGAGTTAGTCTTGAGGCTATCAGTTGGAAGAGTTTTCCAGGTGAAAGGAGAAGTAAATGCAACAATGACGCGCACTTGGCACGTATCAGGAACATCAGGGAGGTCAGGATGCCTAACCTAGTCTGTGAGAACAGAGAGGCAGCAACTCTTCACTCTGTCTCAATTTCCTTTTTTTTTAAAGTGACTCTTGGATTCTTGCTTGGGCTTTGGTAAAGTACTTGCTGCTCTGCATCTAATCTGTGTGATAAGCATGTCTGTGGGTATATCTGTAAGCTCTTTGAGGACAGGGAACGTGTCTGATCCAAGTCCCATCATCTTTACTTACTCAGCTATAATAGCTTCTTCCCCAGTTTCCTGGCTGCTCCAGAGCGATCTTTTTAAATGCAAACAAATCATCATGTCACTTTCCTAGTTGAAACCTTTCTGTATTTTTCTACTGTTCACAGGACAGAATGCAAGCCCCTTCACATATTGTGGAAGGCCCCACATGGTCCAGTCCCTGCCCCATCCAGTCTCGGCTGGTGCCCCTCCTGGTCTGACACCAACCACTCCAGCCACCTAGAACTACCCAGGGTACGTGGACCAGCTACGCTCATGACTTCTGTCTCCACATTCACACACCATAAATATCTCCTCTGCCTGGAATACGTTTTCTCTCGATCTGGCTAACTCTGATGCAAGCTTCACATGTAAGGCAGAAACTGAGCGGGTACTCAACAGTCTCCTTTTCCTGGACTGTGGAAGACATCACCCCCTTTCCCTTGCAACTTGGCTGAGGTCTGATGGGATGTCAGCAGTGGTGATACGTGCCACTTCCAGGTCTGACCATAACCCTCATACACAATCACCCACATTCTCTCTTGCTCTTGTGCATGGAAGCTACATGTATCATAAGAAGGAAGACAGAAGAAGCCTATGTCCCTGAGTCCACACTGGGAGGAAAACAAGCCTTTTGCCCCAGGTCGAACTGGATGAATACTTTACTATCCTAAGCTGCTGAAGTTTGGGGATTGGTTGTTATAGCAGCTAATGTTATTCATCTGACAGTACTAAAAAATCACAATTCAAATAGCCTTTTATTCCTCAAGATGAGGTAACAGCCTCCTCTGTGCTCTCATAATTCAAGACACAACTCTCTGTCTCATGGCACTTACCACGTGCCATAAAAACACTTTGTTTATTCCTATCTCCCATTAAAATGTGAGTTCTTCCAGGGCAGGGACCATACAGTATTGATTTTTTAAATCCAGAGGACAGAGCAAGGCTTGGTGTGCAGTAGGTTATCGTTCAGGCTTTGGCAGAGGAATGAACAGGAAATAAAGTGATGGAACAACCAGTGAATGATAGGAACGAATAGATGCAGCCTAAATTGTCCCCAGCAGTCAAATGAGGCCCCTTTCCATGGCCAGTCAGGGCAAGGAGTGTGTTGCTAATGCAGGGCCCTTCATTATAAGTTCGGACTGAGATGAGAAGGGAAGGAAAGCATCTCTGTTCTTTCCTTCCAAACTTAAGAACCTTAATTAAAACCAAGTGATGAAGGGCTGTCCCCTTGCCAGCAGCCGACAGCTCATCCTGCTATCAGGGGCCTAAAGAGTAAATTAAAATCAGCGCCAATAAAATTAAAACTACCTTAGGGCATATTTGCAACATAATTTAGTGTGGAGTTGCTTCCTCCTAGACACCAGGGAGGAAATGGGTTTTTTATCCCCCTACATTCGGAGCCGCTTCCCTGCTTCACCTTAGATCTGTGCTCGGTGCTGCAAGTTGGGGCTGACTCCCTCGGATCCAGACAGCTCTTCAGTGTTCAGTATGGGTTCGATCCAGAGAAAGAAGGGGGATGCGACCCAGGCCGGGCAGGGGGCTTAGTCCAGGTTGGGTGAGCAGAAAGAAGCTGGAGCTTCTGCAGGCATAAGCATAAGAGAGGAGGGCGAGCTGCTTTGTCCTTCCTCCTTCCAGAGGAGCAGACTGGAACTCCGAGAGCAGCAGTAGCTGGCACAGCCTTGTGCCATGGAAAGTGCCAGGGCAGGGACCCAAGTCCCTCTGTGTCCTGCTGTGCTCTCAGGGGCTTCCAGTCTAGCAAGGCAATTGCCCTGGTCTGAGGATTACCAGATCTATGCGGGTTCCTTCATCTCTGAGCTGAGGGACTGGGAGGTCTGGGGACTCAAGGATCTCTAAGGATCCTAGCAGGCTTAGCCTCTCAAACTCTCAAAGGGCACTGGTGGGGGTTCAGGAAAGGAGCAAAGAGCTTTAGAAAACTTCCAGACAGTTCTCCTGCTGAGATGTAGGGGAAGCTGTCCCCAGGAAGCTGTCTCCCCTTGAGCCTCAGGAGAAAAAGCCCCAAATCTAATCTTTTTATTATCAACTAAATTCTTTCCCTGTTTTTTTTTTTTTTTTAAAGTTAAAGTAGAAAAGAAAGCACAATAAATATGAAGCTAAAGGAAAAAAGAAAAAGTTAAAGTAGACGTTTATGGAAGTCAGGGTGCATGTCCTAAGGCAGGAAGAACAGTTTTTCTGAAAAACTGAGAACGCTTTCTTTAAAAACAACAGAACAAATGAAAAAAAGTCATTGTCTTTGTCATGCATAATCTAGTCCTCTGAAGTGGCACAGTTATGGCTTCTCTGGCTCAGCAATGCCCTGGTTACGGCGGAACACAATTTCTGGTCACAAAGGATGTGAGGAATCAGTGGGGACAAGAAGAGGAACCACCACACAGGAAACCCAGAGAGTCGGCCCAGGGAACTGGGCGGGTGGGCTGTGGGCACTTTTTCCCCTGCCTTCCTCCACCTTGTGCTCTGGACCTGCTTGCAGCTTCCAGACACCCGCAGCTACCCTAGCACGTGTGTCCTTCTCCTCTGTTTTTCCTGCCTGCCATTCGTGCAAGGTGGAAATGCCTATCTTCCCCATCCCCCTCCCCGTCTGCTAACAGCTTGCTCATCCTCTGCTGCTAGGCCTAATGGCCCTTTGTCCTAGAGCCTTCCTGGAACTCTCTCAGGAACAGTGGCTCTCTCTTCTGGACTACCATAGATTTTTAAAAAATATCCTTCTGCTAAGGTGTTTATCATCCAGTTTATTCATTCATTCTTTTGACACATACTTGCTATGAACTTACTGTTTCTAGGACCCTGGGGGGTGACCCAAGCAGATGCGGCTCCTGCCTTCGAGGAGCTGACCCGTGGGTCAGGATGACAGACGGTGAATGGCAACTAAGCCAAGTGACCCCAGATGGTCATACATGCTAGGAATGCGCTAAGGGGGTGACACGATGGCGAATCACCAAGTGGATGGGGACAGGGTCTACTTTAGATAGTGTGATCAGGAAAGGCCACTGACGGGTGAGCCTGGAAGGACGATAAGAACGAGCTGTTCGATGAAGCCGGCAAGAGAATTCTGGGCAAATAAAGACCCCGAAGCAAGGATGAGTGTGACATTTTCAAAGACCAGAGGGAAGGTTTGTGGTGGGATTGTGATAAACATGGGAAGGTGAGCCTGGTGGCTCATAGGGTATATATGAACCTGGAGGTTCATAAGGTATAACTCACACAGGGCCTTGCAGCCTGGGGCCCGAGTTTGGAGCTTTTTCTAGGCACAGTGAAAAGTCATTTTTAATAGGGAATGTGGTAAAAGGATTCCCTTGCCTGTGGTGGAGATAATGGATTTCAGGGGCATGAGTGGAAGCTGTTGGAACAGGTCCCCCTAGAGATCACAGCGGCTTGAATCAGAGCAGGGTGGCTGTGATGAAAAGAGAAAGGCAAATTAGAGAAATATTTTGACCACAACCTTGTAGGACCTGCGCATGGACTGTATGCAGAATGAGTCAAAGACAGATCCGGACTTTGTGACTTGAACAGCTGAAAGACGGTGGTGCCTAGACAGAGGAGACTGGGGTGGAGACCAGTCGTGATGCTGTTAAGGAAACGGGACCTGGGAAGGATTGCGGCAGCTTGCAGTGACTATCGGACACCAGCCAGGTCATGTCAGGTAGGAAGTTACCCACAGTCCCTGGAGTCCTGGGGAGCAGGCTTCTCTGGGGGCACGAAGGTGGCATCTGTAGCACCGAGGTGCCTCTGGAGCCCTCTGACACTGAGATTTGGGGTTTAGGTAGAGGTATGGTGAGAGACACTGTAGAGTGGCAGGGAGCAGGGCGAAACACAGACACTGAGATTTCATGAAAACGAGCGCCAAAAAAAAAAAAAAAAAGTTTGAAGAAGGAGGGAGTCATTTATGAAGCCAGTGAGGTCTAGGACCTTGTTTTTTCCACCTCTGTATCCCGAGGGTGTATCATAGGGCCCAGCACACAGGTACTCAGGGGAAACTTGCTGAGTGACTAAATGATCATAAATGAATGGAGCAGGTATCCTGGACTCAGAGAAAGGGGCAGAGGAAGGGGTGTGGTGGAAGGAGTTTCACCCAAGGTCCTATGGAGCTACTACCACAGTAGTAACAACTTCGTGCTTACCACCTGCCACTCCTTATTCACACACCCCCCTCAGATGGAAACATCATTTACAAATGAGGAAACTGATGACCAGAGAGGTTTAAGTAACTTGCAAAGGAATCCCCACATTGCATAGTGGTAAGTGGCAAAACCCAAGCTGTCTGGCTTTGTGGTCCATGATCTTGACCAGGACTTCATCAAAAGCAACTGACATTATGCTGAGTGAAATAAGGCAACCAGAGAAAAACAATTAATGATTTCACTCATATGTGGAATATAAGAAAGAGCACAGAGGATCACAGGGGAAGGGAGAGAAAACTGAATGGGAAGTCATCAGAGAGGGAGAAAAACCACGAGAGACTCTTAACTCTAGGAAACAAACTGAGGGTTGCTGGAGGGCAGAGGAGTTGTGGGGGGGGATGGGGTAACTCAGTGATGGACATTAAGGAGGGCCTGTGATATCATGAGTACTGGGTGTTGTAAGCAACTGATGAATTATTGAACACTACATCTGAAACTAATGATGTATAATATGTTGGCTAATTGAATTTAAATACAAAATTAATTGAATTTAAAAAATAAAAAATACATAAAAAAATAAAGCAACTGACATTTACTGAGTGCTTCCTGCTTGTAATAATTCCAGTAACAATCCTATGAGTTAAGTACTGTTATAATCAGAGGACGATAACAAGAGATTGCAAATGGCAAGGCTGAGATTCAAACCCAAGTCTTTCTGACCTAGGGTTAAGCCCTTCATCTCTAAGCTCTTCAGAACCTCCTAGTCTCTGCATCTGTTTGCCTCGTTGGCCTCAGTGGAATAAACTTCAGGACAAAGGAAATTTGTGAGAGTCATGCGTGGGTGTAGGGAAAAAGCACCAGTGGCAGCAAGGTGAGGAGTAAAAACATTTTCCTACTTCCAATTTGTCTCTTCTAACCCTCTTCTCCTTAAAAGTGAAAAGGAAGATCTGTACATAAATAAAGGCATTTCTGCATTTCCTCCTAATGACCCAGGAGGAGTTGGGTCTGGCCTGGTAGGAGAGAACCTTCTCCTGCTTTTACCTCCTTCTTCAGCTCTGCCCTTAAAAAGGGAGAGAGACCAGGGGCTCAGCACAGGAGGTCTGGGTTCATAACAGACCTTCCCAGGGCAAAAGAAGAACTCCCAATCTGTCTCCTGTTCCCCATAGCAGTGACCAGTGAACCCAATGTTGACCATGACAATGATAGTGATGACAGGAGAAGGGTCCTCATGGAGTAGGGTGGCTTTGGGCTCAGTAAACTTGGCTTCAAGTATCAGCTTAGCCATGGGTGAATTTTAAGACCTATAGAAGTTACTTTCCTTCTCTAAGCTTCAGTTTCTTGACTCAAAAATGGGAATAATAATCTCAAGCTCACAGGATTGTCAGGAAGTACCTGGTTCTTGTGCCTAACAAAACGTCTGGCAGTTTGTAAACTTCAAATACATTTTTTTCCAGTCACACAGTGATGCTGTATGGAGGTGCTGTACTTGGCACCATGGGGATGGATCTCCTTGAGCTCAAAACTTTGCAAGGAAGATGGACATTTTAAAACAACAGAAGATTTGAAGGGAGGTACAGGGGCTAGAGGAACACAGAGTTGAGCAGAGCTTGGAGACCCAGCTTACACAAATGTGAACTTCTTCCTTACTCAGTAGGACATCTACTGACAATAACCATCATTTTTCACAACTGTAGAGTTTATAAACCATTTTCACATTGGGGGTGCTTAGGTGGGTCAGTCAGTTAAGTGTCTGCCTTCAGGCCAGGTCATGATCCTGGGGTCCTGGGATCGAGTCCCACACCAGGCTCCCTGCTTGGAAGAGGAGTCTGCTTGTCCCTCTGCCTCTGCCCCCTCCCCACTGCCTGTGCTCTCTCTCAAGTAAATAAATAAAATCTTAAAAAAAAAAAAAACATTCTGATACCAGTTAGCTCATGCGATTCTCTTAACAATTCACTGAAGTAAACGGGAGCTTAGTTTCTCAAAATAATTTCAGAGATGGGCTTTTCAAGATCTCATAGCAGGAAAGGACCTCAGCTCGATCCTTACTTGCATCTCACTACTTTGAAAGGCTCTGCTTGCTCCTTGCCCTTGGGGGTCACCCCGGTGCTCACTCCTGCATCATGAGTGGACACAGGTACAAATAGAAAAGCCAAACCTCCCTGCAGAAAGCTCCAGTCTGAGCAGAAAGACAAACTAAGAAGAGGACGGAGATATAATATGTAAGCTTGTGAGAGCCAAGGGACATTTTAATTTCATAATTAAAAGTTAATGTTGCTTCATTATAAATCAAAGGCTGATGAAACTAGGGCACCCCCAGGAACATGTCAGGAACTCAATAAATATGTGTGGCCTGAATGCTTGGAGACATCTCCTGTAGGAGGTTGTTAGCTGATCCAGAGAGAGAAATATATGTCTAACCACTGAGCTCGGGGTTTGGTAAGTCCTCAGTAAATCTTAGTTCTTCCCAGGAAACTCATTTTGGCTCTCCTACTAACCTGCTCTGTGACCTGGAGAAGTTTCTTTCCCTCTCTTCAATTTCCCCGTTTAGAGAATGGATTTGGTGACTTTTCATGGCCCCTTGTGCCCTGAGAGTCTTCTACCTTTCAATCATCTCATCTTTCTGCTTTGCACTGGTAATTTTTTTTTCTCTCTCTCTCTTTCCTATGACCTCTGAGGGCAGATTCTGGCAGAGTTTCCCACTGTATCTCCTTCAGAACCTGAGTACCTCGTCCTTTTCCCTGGTAGGGCCCTGTGGCGAGAGCCTACAAAAAGACCATTTCCCTGTGGTAAAGCAGTCTTCCCATGTGGCAGAGTAGGCATTAAGTGTTTTTCAAAGAAGTGTTCAGGGGTGCCAACACTCGCTGCCATTCTGTACTACACCCTGGAGAAAGAGAAGGTGGTTCCTCGCTGCTTTGTTCAGGGTAGGTGACTGGGGGTGGGGGGAGGAGAGGACAAAGGAGCAAACAGCGCCCCCATATCCGTTCTTTCGTCCCTTCTCCTCCTTCCTTCTCTCCCCCTCTCTCATTGTACTCTTCTTTCTTCTTTCTCTTCATCCCTTTTCTCCTCTCAGTCATTCGGGTGCTCTGAGAGATGTATGTGGAGACTGGGCAAAGATACAGCTGCAGGAGCCATCAATTTACTGGGTAAGTCGGGAAAGGCTTCACAGAGAAAGTGGCTGTTGAGCAAAATAGTGAAAGACAAGAAGGTGTTCACCAAATGGATGATAAGGAAAGGGGCCCCGGTAGGAAGAAAAATACTTCAGACAAAGGGAGCCGGGTGAGAAAATCCCATGGGACCCCAAACCACCCAGCCCATTAAGGGACCTATATGGTGCTTGGCATGATTGGAGAGTATTACTGGGGGGGGGGGCAGTGTGTGAAAAGGAGGGCTGAAAAGGCTTCTGTGGGTGGACTCATCACGGAAGGCCTTGTCAACCACTAAGGACTTCTCATATAAAGTAGAAAACATAGAGAAGTATTTTACGAAAGTATAACATGATTCTGTTTGTATTACATTTTAGTAAGATTTTTTGGAAGGCTTTGATGAGGAGGAATTAGAGGTTATAAGACTCAGAGGCATGTGGAACAGTTAGGATGTTTTTATTATAGTCCATGTGGGAACTGATTGAAAAATGATAAGGTTCTCAATTAAATCAGGGGCAGGGAAGGAGAGAAGAAGGAAGGTACATGTTTGAAACCTATTATAGAATAAAACCGATGGTGCTGGATATGGGACCTAAATTCAGACAGATTCCCAGGTTTCTGGCTCGTGTGCTGGCTAGAAGGTGGGGCCACCCCCTGGGATGGGTGCTGCCATCAACCTCTCAGTGGGAATTGGATGTTTGCCTCCTGGGTACTGGTCCCCAGTTAGAGGAAGATGCTATTGGAGCGTCTCTGGACTTGGCTCATAACATTTTGATGGGAACAAGTTGATTTTTCCCTAAGCATGGCTACTTTTCCACATAACCTATTCATTGCCTATAAAAACGGAGCTCCTTGTTAATATAAAGATAAGCACTATGCATTTTTATAAGATATAAAATCAGAACAAGAATTTTTAAAAAATTCAGACACCTAAATACACACATTCAAATACTCAGGTGCCCTAAATGGGATGAGAGCAAGGATGTTCTCAAGCCATTACTCCGCTAGAGGTTTTCACTCCCTCCGAACAGAAGATTTTATTATGGATCACATCGCTCAGCCAGAAAGCAGTGAGGAGGAAGGGGGCAGTCTGAGAGTCAAGCAAGGGCTGGACAAGGAGGTGTAGACAAGGAGGCTTTATCTCTTGGTTTGAAGCCAAAGCCCAGAACAGGGCAACCTCCTTCACCCACATCCATATGAAAAGCATTTACTAAAATCCCATAGAATTAGTCTGTGGCTTCTTTGGTTCTTGAATGGTCTAGAGTTTTGTTGTGTGGATCATTTCCTTTGACACATGAAACAGTACACAAATTACACGACTTGTTCACAGTCACTGTCTCGTTCCCAGCATACCCATTTTACAGATGAATACACTGCTTGAAATTACACTGAGGAAGTCAGAGAGCCAAGGATAAAACCTACAGCTTCTTCTTCTTTTTAAAGGTTTTATTTATTTATTTGACAGACAGAGATCACAAATAGGCAGAGAGGCCGGCAGAGAAAGAGGAGGAAGCAGGCTCCCCAATGAGCAGAGAGCCCGACGCAGGGCTCGATCCCAGGACCCTGGGACCATGACCTGAGCTGAAGGCAGAGGCTTTAACCCAGTGAGCCACCCAGGCGCCCCAAAACCTACATCTTCTGTCCACAGTACAAGTTATTCCACTATCTCATTCTGCCTCGATCCTCTAATTTTGGGTTCTCAGGGGAGCCCAGAGGGTGAATTCACAAAAAGTATGGCCGGTATCTCAGTATAGGAGTATCAGATGCTCTATGACCTGCCTCCATCTTCAGCCTCATTTCCTGCTGTCTGCTAACAGGCATGCAATGCCTTCACCACGCCAGACTGACAGCTTCCAAACCTTGCCATGCTCTTCTGTGCCTTCCAAGGTTGCCTTATGTTGTTCCCATAGCCGCGGGGGCCTTGCTCTACCTGGCCATTCTCCATGGCCCAGTACAAGCTTTCCTTCCTCTGTAAAGACTTCCTTAGCCCATCTGGGTATGCTTGGCCGTGCCCTCTTTCACGTGCATTTCACCTCGTGGTTTCCTCATTATTTCAGTGCATTTCTATTACACCAGTTGGACCAAGTGCTGGTCGAGACCTAAAATCTTCATACCTCCAACCCCTAGCACAGTGCCTGGCACATAGTAGGTGTTGAAGAAATCCTTACTGAGTGAGTAAATGGATGAGTTAACGGTGGAGAAAAAAAACATTCCTGAGCAGAGACCATCACTGTCCTTGAACTTCTTGGAGGGAGAAGGTCAGACATCAAAGAGACTTAATGGGCAAAAAATTCTTCCCTGTTCTCTCTGGTTCCTTCCCTTTTTATGTTCCTTCTTGCTATTGGAACAAAAATAAAGAGTACATCATAAGAAGAGCTGTATTTTCTGTTTATTGCCACCAGGTTAATAACAGTAATGGTGCGGGAAGAAAATGAGGTGTTATGTAAAATCCTGCATTGCAGATTTTGCTGCTGATGTAAAGAACTCAATAAAGTGTAACACTTTAATCATAGAGATAAAAATCACACGGCAGCTTCCCACAGGCTCCCGGAGCCTAAGACAAAATGGTTGTGGGGAAATGAGAGATGAGAGAAGAATATTATCAGGCATCAGAAAAATTATGTTTGGGCTTTTGTGTGTGTGTTTTTTTCCTTCATCTCTAAAAAATGGAAAAAGATTTTTCTATCTTCTTCTAAGACATCTTGTATGAATTTCTGTATTCTCTGGAGGCCATGCTCAGATTTCTGGGAGAAGATTTGCTCATTCTTTGTAAAAATTGATTTGTTTAGGGAGAACTGAATCCCTGCCTTTTAGGTGATTCGGTGGCCTTTAAGAAAACAGGGGCTGTCTCTAAAAATGAAAGCAGGATTGAGATGGAGGCAAGAAGGTTGGTGAGGGTAAAATCTCTATTTTTATGATGGTCTTGTAATGCGGAGAAAAGATCATAGCAGCAGATGGAAGCTCTTGTTAGGAACTTGGCGGACCTTCCGAAAATTACCTTATTGCTTCTGTGCCTCAGTTTTATCATTCTTCCAACAAGGACTTTCACTGGATGGAAAGAACATTCTAAAGGTCATTCCAGCTCTGACACTTAACTGTCTGAGGCTCTGGGCAAGGAGGTCCAGCGGCTTGGCTTTTGACATTGACTTTTGTGGTTCTGAACTACAATGTTGCCACCCAGCTGACCAGTTTCTACTCCAAGACCCCTTTCTCTCCCTTAGCAACCAGATCTGCCCTAGACCCTGCAGCTGCAGCGATCCATTTATAATAAGAGAAATATATACATAGATCCTGGGGAGAGATGGGGGGGTAAGTGCCAGCGGGAAGACCCCGGGGCAGGAACATGCCGGAAGAGGTCACTGAAAAGTGAGGTAGCCAGTGTCTCTGGAGCAGAGAGAATGAAGGGCCAGATCAAGTGGTCTTACAGCCCCTGAAAGGGCTCCATTGCCCCCAGGTGCAGCCCTGGAGTGCCCCCCTCCCCGAGGCAGTGGGAGTGCGGCTGAGGTTGGAAGACAGGAGACATCGCTACACGGCAGCACCAGCATAGGTCATGGAAAGGGAAGAGTTTGGGAATTAGATTTCTAGGCTCAAACCCTGAACTGGCTGTGTGACCTTGAAGGAGTCATTTCACTTCTCTGAGTCTCCGTTTCCTTGTCAGCAAGCAGGAGGTGACAACCATTCCACTCACAGGGTTGACGAGGGTTACATGGGTTAGTGTGTGTCCAGGTATCTGAAATGGGTAGGTGGTACTGAATTTTCTTCATCCCATAATAATTACTCCAGGTGATATTACAAACAATATTCCAGGACTGCATTATCTAACACAACAGTCACATGAGATTACTGAAATTAAATAGATCTATATTAACTTTACTAACAGTTCCTTGGGACGCTTGGATGGCTCCCGGTTGATTAAGCGTCTGCCTTTGGCTCGGGTTGTGATCCCAGGGTTCTGGGATCGAGTCCTACATCGGGCTCCTTGCTCAGCAGGGAGCCTGCTTCTCCCTCGGCCTGCTGCTCCCCCTGCTTGTGCTCTTTTTTTCTCGCTCTCTGACAAATAAATAAGTAAATCTTAAAACAACAACAACAACAAACAGTTCCTCAGTTGTCCAAGCCACACCACAAGAGCTTGTGGCCGGTGGCTACTGTTCATGGACGATGCTGGATGTTTGACCAGCATCATAGAAAGTTCCACCAAGGGGCGCTATTCTAGTATCTTAGCAGTCATAAGTGGGTGCTTCGGAATTTAGAACACTCTTACAAACACAGCTGATTTCATACACACAAATACATACACACAAACAAAATCACAAAAAGGGGGGTGTTTAGGTTAGCAACAATATGTTTCAATACTAAGGAGAAATAAATCTGACTCTTGACTCTGAGCCAATTCGGTGAGCTTACAAAAAGTCCGATTCTGTGCTAAACACACTGGACATTGTATCACTACATTCTTAGGATGACCCTAATAGGAAATATTATCGTCATCTTGTTGATTCTGACTTTGAGGCCCAGAGTGACTGAGTAACTTGATTGTAGCCACATAGCCTATAAGCAGCAGAACAGGACTTGCTCCCTAGGATACACCACTGCTTCTTAAAGGATATTTCAGAGACAAAGAGCTTACAGGGCAAAGTCACCGTGCACTCTTTACAGTCTTTGCTGAGGATGTGGCTGTTTGGAACTGCCCGGGGACTATCTGGGGATGAGTCAGAAAAACTGTAAAATTCAAGGAAATCTGTTCCTCAAGGCTTTCAACCTAGCTTTCTTGACATATGGAATGTGGCAGTGTCCCATCTCTATGGGGCCAGCACAAATCCTAAGGAAAGTCCTAAAAGTCAAACTAGTGGGTAAAGAAGAAGACACGTCCAAGTCATCCAGAGCTGTGTTCACTCTGCAGTTCATTTTCCTCTCTCCGTAGACAAGGACTCTCAAACACTGCATGGTGTAAGGAGGTCCAGAGTGCAGGAGGGGTCACATGTGAGAGCCAAGGGGACTCAGGCAGTTCTGAATCAGTGACTGTCCATGAAAACAGATCTAAGCACAACCAGGCATCCAGAGAGAGAGAGACAGATGGACAGAGGGATGGATGTTTGGGTAGATAGAGAGGCAACCAGACAGACAGGCACCGAGTTACAAACATGGAACCACGGCTTCTCTTTTAGCTTTTTGTGTGCTTCTACTACACTCTGATCATCTAGAAGGATGCTATTGTTTCTGATTTATTGTAAATTCCTCCTCTTGCCAGATATATAGCCTGGTGCCCAGCCTAGACTAGATACGCGAGGAATGTTGGTTCAAAAACAAAACAAAAACCCAAACAGCAAAACAAAATGTAACACCTGAGAAAGAAATAGCCAGATAACAATAATCCTTCATATTTTCATGGTATTTTGTAATAAATAAAAAGATTTCACAGGCAGAATCAGCCTTAATCCCCAATCCAACTTTTTGAGGCTGGCATTATGATCCTTATTTTACTGATGAGGGACCCTTGTCTCAGAATGGTGAGCTGTCATGCTTAGGGTTATGTGGGGAGGCTAAGGGCTCAAAGAGACAGGCAGTTCAGACAGAGGTAGAGACTGATAATGAGATCCAGGCAAGCAGAGACTAGACAGAGGAGACCAAGGCATGGATACATGATGGAGACAAACGGAGGTGGACACATAGATGAGGAGAGCACCTCTAGGATCTCCCCCTTCCACTCAGGCTCTCCTTGTGTTTGGAGAGCACACATCCAACCCTGGCACGTCTCCACTCTGCAGAACTCTACCGCTTCTCCCAAATACTTCAGGATAATGACCTGCTGTGAAGAGCCTTTCTGACTTGACCCTACCCACTTCTCTGGCCTTGTGTCATGTCACTTTTCTATTGCATTATTCACTCTCATCATGGGACCCTCTTCAAACCCTAAGAACTTGAAGCGCCAGGCCATTTTCATCACTGCGAGCTTATCCCTGATCTCACCTGCCGCAGATACCCAACCAGCCCCTGCTTTTCCTCTAAGACTCAACATTACTGTTGCTTCCCTTAGGGAGCCATTCTGACCACCCTCCCTGTTTGGCTTGTCCCTAGGTCACTCCCTTCTTTACTACAATGGAGTGGGACAAACCCAAACTTGGAAATAAGAGATGTGGATTTAAATGCTGTTCACCTACCTATGAGCTGCAGGACTTAGGGTAAGTCATGGACCTCCTCAGCTTTGGTTTTCTCATCTCTGCACTAAACCTAATAATAGCTGCCCTGAGATGGTTTTGGGATGAAGGGTAATGTGAAAAAATGCCTGGCGAGCATGTGCTGATAACCTGCCTCTCCCATCAGACTGTGAGCTGCCTGAGGGTAGAGGCTAGGTGCACCTGCTCTCTGCATCCCCAGTGCTCAGCCTCGCCCATGCCTGGGCTTGCTGAGTCCCTCCAGCCCACACTGGCTACTGGGTGGCACGTGCTTGCAGGCACCGTGGTCATTCCACAGAACCTCTGAGGTTGGGGAGGAGGATGACTGGAGGGGGTTTGGGGTTGCCTCCCTGTGGGGACGTGATGGACTCCTGTATTAGGCTGGTGTTGTAGGTTTAGGTTTTGGTTGCATGTGTTTTGAAGATAAAAGATCGAGTTTCAATAACATTAAGAGGCTGCTTTGTTTCCTCACCTCCATTCCTCCAGAGCCACTGTGCTTAGTTTGACTGTCATGAAGCCTGTTTACGGGGAAAGTGTCAGATTCGGTGGTCTAAGGGATCCAGTCTCTATCCTTTCTTTTCTCTCCCCAGTTTTCTTCATTTCCCTCCAACTTTTATTTTCCAGTGGATTCAGAGTTCTTGTAATTCTCTTCCTTCCTCTCCCTTCTCTCCCCACACTCCCTCCCTGCCCCAGAAAGCCAGCTTCTGGGAGAAGAGGAATTTCTCTTTCCCCCTCACACTCGCGCATGTGCACAAAATCTGGAAGAAAGGGGGCGTCAGATGCAACTAAACAGCTCTCAACGTGCTGGAGAACAGGAAACAATCCCATGACAGAGGAGTGGGGCAGCAGCTGACTCTCCTCCAGGCTGCCAGGGCAGCCCCCGCACAGCCCCCCAGGCCCCAGACACCCGCTAGGGGTTGGGCCAGGGCCTTCATTGAGATTCTGTTCACAGGGAACACCCATTGCCAAGCCTGCTCAGCTCTGTCAGCTGCCCTGATATCTGTGTGTGAAAAACTGACCTGCGCCTGGCCCTCGGGCAGCCTGACAAATGACTTAGAAGCAGGCCTGAGGCTCCCTGGCGGAGGCCCAGGGCTGTGAGCTTCAGTGAAGGGTGGGAGAGAACGGAATCTCCTGTCAGACGGCCTGACTTCCAGGCAGGGAGCAGAGAGAGCAAGGAAGAGCAAGGGAGGGGAGGAGGGTCATAGGGAAGGACCTGGGGCTTGCCAGTGCCCACCTTGCCCCGAGGGTAGAGAGCTGGAAGGATTAAGTGCACACTCTGGGGACAAGTATTGTCTGTGGGTGACTGGGTTAATGCATTTGTTTCCACACCCATTAAATGGGGATAATAATAATAATATCAAGCCTTGGTGAGAACAAATGGAGATAATACAAATATTTACATATATATGCATGTATCTATACACACACACACACACACACACACACACACACACACACACACACGTATATTTATTTATTTATTTATTTAAACCCAGCAATCTTTATCATTTCATGAGAATGCATTATTCCTTTAATGTTCATGTAAGCCAGAGCTTTACACATTGTCCTCATTTAAAAGATAAAGTTTCAGAGAGGAGGCCTCACTTGCCCAAGGTCACACAGCTGAATAAAAGAAAGGATATAAAACCAATCTGCAAGACAGCAAAACATATGCCCTTCATCGGCAGGCCGTACTGTAGATGAGCATTTTGTGTGCCTCTTTGCCTTTATGTACCTCTACTGATATAAAGGAAATAAGACTTTTTTTAAACTCCCTAGTCAGAAAGAAGCAAACACAAACTCAAGATAAAAATCAATCCCCTTATTTTTAAAGTGTAAGTGCTGCAACATTCCACAACGGGGGGAAAAGAAAAATAAACAGCTAGCCTCTGAAACAGGGAGCTCTCTTGGCCCTGGGAGGGTGAGCAGGGGGAGGCAGCGGGAGCTGGGGAGGATTGAAAGCTGCAAACGCTTGTGGGGAGGGCCGCTGGCTCCACCCACAGAGGGCCTGCTGCCGGCCCAGGTGGGGGCTGCTCTAGGTGGGACTCAGCTGCTTGCTTGGACAGAACAGAATCACATTCGTAAATTCATTCAACAGATACGGAGCTCCTAAGTGTGTCCAACCCTGTGCTGAGTGCTGGCAGGAAGAGAGAAATCAGCCCGTTTCTGCAGCAGGAGTTTGCACTCTCAGGCATGACGGAAGCAGAAATCAGGCAACTCCACTGCAGGGTGATGAGGGCAGTGACAGAGCCTGGTGGCATAAGAGCAGGGAGAGCACAGAGCAAGGGCACCTGGCCCCTGGGGATGGCCGGGGCACCGAAGGCTCCCTGGAGAAGTAGGGTCTACATGGGAAGTGCAGGACCCAGTGAGTTATACAGATGAAGGTGAGGAAGGAAAGGCAAAGGGGATCCACCCCTACAGAAGCTCAAAGCCAAGGTCTGAACATTGTCGCCACTGGAAGATAAAAGTGACACCTGTAAAATCCTACAACTTAGAAACAATGACCATTAATTTCCCACATGCACAGTCAGTCTGCAGTTCACATGGAACTTGAACTCAGTTACATCTGATTCCTCCTATTATATCCTTTGCTTCCTGAAGCCAACTTCCTCATTTTAATGATCAGAAACTGGGGTCCAAAAAGGGCAAGTGACTTCCCAGAAGTCGTATTCTGATTGGGCAATGAGGTAATTTTGGTGGATCAGATCCTTGCTCTTGACTCTTCCCTCTTCCCTGTAACAAGGGGTCTCCTGGTATCATTCATTTGCCTGGGAATCCAAGAGGAGAATATGTATATCCCCACCTCACTGACCTCAGCCTTGGCCTTGGGGCACGCTTTGGCTAATGGGATGTGAACAGCCATGACATACGCCCGTCCCGTGTGGACACTTTGAACGGGACTGTATTTCTGCCCTCTGCCATGAAAATGGCCTAACCCAGATGGGGAAACACTTTCAGCCTGGGTCCCAGAAGAGAAGCGAGGTGGAACCATGCACAGTCTGGCTGAGCTGGGGAGCACTAGTGTGCAGCACAAGCAGGGATGAACGTTTTCGCCGTGATAAGCTACCAGGCTCTTGGGGTTGTTAGCACAGCAAAGCTGATGCATGCGGCATGGGTCCTTGCCAAAAGGTGCCTCCGATGGTACAATAAGTATGAATTCAGGCCATGAGGGTAAGGGCTGTGTAGGTGAACACTTTAAGCACTAAAAGGATGAGAAATAATTAGAGAAAAAGTTGAGAAGTACAGGAGGAAAAACCAGGTATCCAACGTCCGGGTTTCCAAGGTCACCTTCTGATGAGAAGAAACTGGTGGTGGAGGCCCACTCTTTTGGCCAAGAGACTGAGATGAGTCAGAGCTTTCCTTCTAGCACTTCTGCCCCAGAAAGAACCATTGGTACTGACTACGAGACATGTGCACCTGCAGGCATCTGGACCCTTTTTGGACCCCAGTTTCTGATGAAAATGAGGAAGTTCTGATCATTAAAATGAGGCTTCAGGAAGCAAAGGATATAATAGGAGGAATCAGATGTAACTGAGTTCAAGTTCCATGTGAACTTGCTAGGGAAAATGCTAGGGAAAAAGATGCAGTAAATGCCTTCAAGTGAATCTATGCCACCAAATCACTGTGTGACCTTGAGGAGGTCATTTTCCTTTTGGCATCAGTTTTCTCATTTGTAAAATAAAGAGGTTGAATGAGAATCTCTCATTTTCCTTCTGGCTCTGACATGCTACGTATGATTTGATTGCCTCAAACTCATTAGTCCCAACTGGCTTGAATGGGACCCAGTAGTATTGAGGATAATCATAGGAATCCATCAAAACGTAGCCCAAAGAAGGTAATCTTGAGACTCTGAGATAATGCAGGGAAAGTGCTTTGCATTCGGAGGTGGGCTCAGGGCTCTACTGTGTGGTTTTTCATGGAAAAGAGGTGGGCAAATGTGCCCCTTGTCCTTTAACTTGCTTTCCTCTAGCAGCCGCCTCCCCCCTCCCCCCACAGACTTGTAACATCTAGCAATCTCTCAGGCCATTCTACCTCATCCTCCTCTCATCAGAAAGAAAGGTAGCTCTAAACCAAAGGAGGATGTGAAACATAAATAACGTCTTGGAGACAGGCAAAGGGCAGGGAGGAGAAATCCTGACTTCAGAATTCTACAGATCGGGGTTGGAATCCCTGCTCATATATAAAATGGGGGTGATTCTTACTTCACATGGTTGTTTTCAGAATTAAATGATAGAAAAAGCTTATGGGCACACATAAGCACTCGCTTACATCTGTGACAATGACGGCAGGCATGCTGGGAGTGGCTGCGTGAGGACAAAGCTGAATGCTAGATGGTATCTTGAGAGCTGAGCAGAGAGAGGAGGGGTAGTCGGTCGAAGAGTGGAAGGTGTGGGGCAAAGGCTCAGGGACGAGCACGGGTGCAACACGGGTGGTAGGTGCGAATGCTGGTGAGCCGAGTGTCCTTTAGTAAAGGAGGGACAGGCAGTTAAAGTAAGAGTAGAAGTTTCATGCAAGGGAACATAGAGAAATGAGTCTAAAGCTTTAAAGCTTGAGGCCCTTAACCCGGTAGGTAAAGCGGATCCCTGAAGGGCTTTAGGGAAGTGTGCCCGTGCTGATGCGTCTTGGGAAAGGAGCCGCAGCCCCACCCAAACCAGAGTGTGGGGAGGGAGAGAGACAGCCACCTCCCCAGGGGAGCTCTGAGCTGTGGGGAAAACTTCAGACCACACGTTGAATTAAAACAGACGTGATTACGGTAGAAAAAATTTCTTCGAGACTTTAAAAGTTCAATTTTCCTTCCTTTTCATCTCTCAAGAGAATCACTGGTTTTAAACCCAAGACAGTTAACAGCCCAGGTAAAAAAATAAATAAATAAATCCAGAACTCCTTTTTCTGACCAGACCAGAGTTAGATTGCTCTTATTACTTGCTTTTCTTTCAGTCACCTTAAGCCCACAACCCCAGTGGATCCACCCTGGGCCCAAAAGTTTGGTCCTACCATAGGTTATGTCCTTGCTCCTCAGAACAGAGTCCTTGAACTAGTAACATCAGCATCAGCTGCCAGCTTATTAAAAATGCAGATTCTCAGAGGCCACTCTGGACCTTCTGATCAGATTCTGAATTTTGATAAGATACCCAGGTGTTTCTTGCCCATGAAGTTCTGAGAAGCATGGAGTTACACGTGCCTTCAGGTTGTAGGAATTCTTTACAACCAGAGGGGGTCAGAGTTGGTCCAACCTCTTCATTGCACTACCGAGGACCAAAGATCCAGAGAGAGGCAAGAACTAGGTTTTCCAAGGTTACTCAAGTAGTAAGTATAATTGGTATAGTAAAGTTAATAACAGGAGACCATGTAACATCATAAAAAGAGAACTCTCTGTAGCGAGCTGGAGATGAAGCATTGTATATGCCAAGCTACTCGGATTTTGGAGTCACCTCTATGTGCAAGATTTACAACCCAGGTGGGCCAAATTATTTCATCTCTCTGAGCCTCATTTTTCCCCTTTTGAGCAAGTGGGAACAATAAGATCTTCGTGATAAGGATGAGAAGGTTAAGTGAAAAAAAAGGACGTGGAATATTTACCACAGCCCAAGCGCTCATTTGCTAGTAATTGTGATAATTCAGAGATGCGGCCAGAACCCAACGCTTCAGAATCCTACCTACTGTCTTTTCTCCTAACCATAGAGTCAACCCAAGTCCTACTAACGGGCATGGTTTCCTAATTTAATAGGCGTTCCCTCTGCAGGATGGATAGCCCCCCTTCTGTTTACCTCCTTAGCTCTCAGCTCTCTCGGCTCCTGGCACTGAGACACACCTCCGATGGGTGGTTTCCTTCTCTGTCTTCCCACTAGAGTTTTGCCTTAGAGCAGGGACCATGTCTTTTATCTCTGTCTCCCCAGAGCACATCATAGTAGATGTGCTGACAGAGGGAAGGAGAGAGGGATGGAAGAGAGGAGGGAGGAAAGAAAGAGGGGGAAGGAGAGGAGGAAAAGAGGGAGGGAGCTGGGAAGATGTTGGGGGTTGGAAGGCAACCATTTTACAGCATGATGGATTCATTCCGAGAAAGAGCTTGACAGTACAGAATTCATCTTTTTATGACTGTGACAACACTAATACATTTATTTCCCTTCTGAAATTAACTTTCTAATATTAAGAAAGGTCAAGATGAACTGCAGCAAAATGAGACATTTTGTCATTTTTAACAAATTATACCAAAGCAGACTGTCAGATTAAAGGGGTCACCATTTTGAGGTCTAAACGCTGGTGCCGATTGCGTATTAGAGCTAATGCTGGTCTTTCTTGCCGTTCCCTGCCCACAGATCTCCAATAGTTCCCTTTGGCCCAAATGATAAAACACAAATATCTCAGCCTGGTGTTCTGAGGCCCTTTAGAATCTAATCACTTTTTTAAAAATCCATTTCTTCCCCAAAAGGACATTCTAAGCAGCCAGTCCCATCTCCTTCCTGCTATTCTCTTCCTCCTACATGGCTTTGCTCCTGTGATATCTCTTGTCTTAACTGCCATCTTTCCTACTGGATGCCTGTGCTGTCTCTCTGTCCTTTCTCTGCCTTCCCCATCCAGCCCACTGGCTGGCCCCTTGTTCCTCAGGATTTGATTTGTTCTGGTCTTGAGCCTGATACTTCTGCTCTTTTAGCCTTGAGTTGGCCTTGGCCATGGCTTTGACACCGAGTTCCCTCTGCCTCACCCACATCGGGCTCTACCCTACCTCAGAGACATTTGGGGAAGACTTGGAGGGTGTGTGAGAGGACACTGAATATGGGTTCTTTGTTAAAGAGAAAAAAGAAAGAAGAGCCATAACCCTCTGCCTTGTTCCTCCTGCTCCCCTTCCTTCGATTCATCCATTTGTGTGGGCTAGACTGAGAGGGGGCGGCATCTGGACTCCCTCAGAAGAATGAAAATGAAGCCCTGACTCTTGGGAAAATTACTTAATACCTGTAGGCCTCAGTTTCTCTATTTGCCACACAAAATACATAATCCCTACCTCACAGCATTGCAGCAAGCTTCAAACGAACGCTTGTATGTGATTGTGCTCTGGAAACTATACATCTCTGTGACAGATTAGTGAAAATAATTAGGACAAGATCCATGTGCTAGTAGTGACTCATCCCCAGGGCTGACAGTGCATGTGCTCCAGTCCAGTAGAAATCAGAGGTGTCTGAGTTTGAGTCTCAGCTCTACAGTTCGGTCTCAGTGGGCAGCCTTGAGCATGCCATCAGCCCTGGGCTTATGTCTTCTCTCCCTCCATTCTTTTTCTGTGGAAGGTTAGTTTGGAGGACCTCTTCAAGGTTCTATGGCTCCAATAGGGTTCTCTAAGAGCCCAGAAGCCAGAATGAAGTTACTAATTCAAGGTTAAAAATGAGTGCATTGGAATTAGCCAGCCCCATTCAAGAACCAACTCCCAATTTGCCTGGTATGTTCAACCCCTGGACTTCTAAACCAAGTTCTCTTTACAGTGGTTAAGGGAAAGCCACAGTATCCAAAGTAGTGGCATAAACCTGGTATTCCATTTACAACGTCAACTGAATCTAAAGACAATGGTGATAATTCTGAACATTTGCTACTCAGAGGTATCATCATTTTCAAGAAGAAGCTAAATCAATAGAACTCCTCTCTTCTAGGTTCCCTATTTACATGCCTTTTAAAAATGAAAGCGGAGACCCTCTGAGCAATGGTGAACTCCCTATTGGCTACTTTGCCCCCAGGGAGCCACTCACCCTATGCTTTGCTGTGGAAGTGGGCCCTGGGTCACAGGGAGCTCCAGCTCCAGCTCTGCCACTGCCTCCTCCACCCCCTCCGCCAGTTGTAATGACCTTGCGGGTTCTAACCGCTTTTCATTTGTTCCTTCTTGCAACTGACATTTTACTGATGTGTTAGGTATTATGCCCTGGGCAAGAGAATGCAGAGGTGACAGAGATATAGTTTTATCCTTCACGGAGTTCACAGCTGAGTAGAGAAAACAAGCACATAAACCAATCAGCATGATGTGGAGTGATAAATGTGTGCACCAGGGGAGACTGTGGTTGGGGTGGGCGGTTGTGGGCGGTGTCATTCACACTGAGCCTTACTTTCCTCACCTGAGAAACAAGGATAATGACGCCCATTGCATAGGGCTGTTCTACGGATTTGATGAGGCAATGCCTAGCACATAATAGATGCTCAATAAATATCAGCAAGTTCCCCCTTTCTTACTGCCACCCCGACCCCAGGGTACTGAAAAGCTGTTTTCATCTGCCCCATCCACTCCAGAAGATCCAGTCACATAGCAAAGAGGTCTATTAAAGAATGTGCCTTAGCAGGTGGAGGATTTTTCAAGGTCGCAGCCTGGAGCTAAAATCTAACAGGAAAGAAACTGTTCATTTGTAACTGGGAGCCTGAGTAAGCCAACTTTTCTGACTGCTGAGTGTGTGCTGGTCGCGCCAGGCATCTAAAGAAAAGCTTTGGCTTTGACAGGCCCTGTAGGCACAGCCAGAGAGAGGCCGTTTCTGTTAAGTGGATTTAGCCGCCAATCAGCATCCAAACTTCATCTTTCAGTGAGCCCTTGTCCAGGGCCTCAGCGGGTGAAACCTGCTCCTAGCCACACTCGGGGCCTGGAATTGCCCAGGAGAGGGTTCGTGAAGATTATGTTCCTTGTTACTCACTTTAGAACTCCCCTTGCTGTCTCATCCTTAGGGATTATAGCGAGTCTCCCCAGCCCCCGGAAACACACACACAGAGGGGCACCTACCTACACCCTAGGAATGACAGAAACCCTCTTGCCCTCTGAAGGCTGAACTGTAAAATTCACCCAGAATGGATTAGAACAGACAAATAGAGGAAGCCGGAAGAGAGAAAGGCTCCCAGGGCAGGATCTTCTGAGCTTACTGTCAGGCAATTAAAGGTATCAGCTCCTCTGAAGAAAGACTCACAGATGGAAGTTGGGGAGTGGTCAGAGAAGCCATGTTAAGGGATAAGGGCGAGGGCCTCCTCACTTGTAAGACCTGTTTGCAAGGCTATTTCAATAACCAGAGCTAGAGCTATTTTGTAAATATTACAGTTTAAAGACGGCGATAATGTTCTGAAGTTAACACTGAAATATCAGCTATTGTACATTACTAGATTTGAGCTTTTAATAAGAATAAATGCTGACACTTATCGAGTACTTATAATATACCAGCCTTAGAAAATACCATACAAGTGCAGTGTCATTTTCAACCCTTACCACACTCTGTGAAGAGATACTACTACCCTGGGTCACAGCTCCAGGCACAGAGTCTGAGAGAGGTAAGGCGGTAGACCGAGCCAGAATTGGAGGCTGGAGGCAATTTCTGCCTGCAGGGTCCTTGCTCTAAATCCCTAGGAGGAAAGGTCTGCTCCTGCTCTTTCCCACTGACTGGGCAGCGTTTAAAGGTCAAGGACATAATGGACTAAAAAGAGAACTCAGTGCGAAGGGAAGGCAGGATTTGAGGTTTGCTCTGGGGAAGTGGGGTCCCTTTATGCTTACCTAGAGGGCAAGGAATTGGCAGACTTCCCAGGGTGTTAGGAGCCTGGATGTGGGCACCTCTGGGATAAGAGTGAGCAGAGGGTAGTAGAGGTACAGCGGATGGATGGTTGCATGGGGGGACAGCTAGAAGGACAGCTGGTCGGAAGACAGATGATGGGCATCAGCTGACCCCAGTTTTTTTATAATGTGGGCTGGGCTCGTTGCCTCCGGCTCCAATCGTAGGGATTGGCCCAGCACTAAGTACCTGTCTCAGGAGTTCGCTTCTATTTTATAAAATGAGATCCTTCCTTATATCTGGGTGACCAGGTCCCCTCCTCCTTCCATAAATTCCTCCCCCCCAATTTTGAAGTTAAAATGTACTTGTAGAAAATGGCTGGGAAATATAAAAAAGCGGAGAGGAAGGAAACAACCCAAGTACCCAGAAATACCACTGTTAACTTCTACTTCACATCCATTCTTTTGTGTATGTTTTAAACCTAGTTGTTATACGTCTTAACATATAATACATATGCAACTTTGTCTTCTGCTTCTTTTCACTTAAAATTATAGCTAAGCATTTTTACAATATTGTAAACTCTTCATAAACATCCATTATATGAATGTATCGTGATTCACTTAATCAGTTTCCCACTGTTTCCCACTGTTTGGCATTTAGATTTTTTTTCTCGGTTTTTCACTATTTATAAGTAATATGGACTTTTTTTTTTTTTTTTGCATAAATCCTTATTCACACTTCAAATTATTTTAGACTAGCTTTGTAGTACCACAATTGCTGGCTCAAAGCTACAAACAGAACAATATATTTTAAACCCCAGAAGGTCACAGTAACATTTTTTTTCTCTCCCTTTTAAATTCCATGTCCTTTCTAGTTTCTCATAAAGAGTGCCCTGGATTTCAGGATTAAAGTCCAAGCTTCCTGGGGTAGCACACTGGGCTCTATGACAGGCTTCTGCCGACCACTTAGCTTTACTTTCCACCCCTTTTCCACATGCTCCCCTCAGTCCAGCACACTGAACTCCTTAGAATTCTCAGAGTCTAGTCATCTGATACATGTATGCTTACCCACGCTGCTCCTTCTGCCTTTAACTCTTCCCCAGTCTGTCCAAACAACTACTAGTCTTCCTTCAAAACTCATGTCAGAGGTCACCCTCCCCAGCAAGCCTTGCCTGACCCCAAGCCCAGTGGAGGTGACCTGCTTCCCCCACATGGCATCTGGATTCCTTGCTTGTCATAAGGCTTACCACCCTGTCCTGCCATCATTGGTTTGCAGAGTCAGGAGCTCTAAACCAGGGGTTTGCAAACTTTCTCTGGCCATGGAATCCTTTATTTAAACACATTTGTTATAGTGATAAAGACTAACATCTCTTGAGAATATATGTGCCCTGCAAAGTGTCTTGAGCAAGTCGCAGAAATCAGTTCAGGTAATCCTCACAACAACCTCTTACAAAGGCGAGGCAGACGCTTGGAAAGGTAGGGGACCTGCCCAAGATAGCAAAGCTAGTGAGTGTTGAAATGAGATTTAAATCTGGGCCAGGGCCTGAGCTCTTAAATCACAAAGTTATACTGCTCAGGTTAAAATGGAGAGGAGCCCCAGGGGTGGGGGTCCTCAGACCTCTTGCAATTTTTCTGGAAACAGTTGGAAAACCACTGCTCTCTTCTGGACCATCAGTTCCTTGAGGGAAATGACTGTTTGTTATTTGCCTTTCTATTCTGATATAGAGTGCTTGGGCTATGAAAATATTTACGAAATGGATAAATGAACATCTTTTTTCTTTTGAAAATTATAGGAAGGTTACTCTTTTTTCTATATACTTGACTAGCTTGCAGTGAAAGCGAGCAATGCAAACCTGGCATGACTTGCTGAGGGGGAGGACATCAAGGCTCATTGGCCAGGAGGTCAGGCTGTGTCGGGGATGATAAGACTTCTCACAGCCGGACACCTGGGAGCAGGACAGGGCTTGGGAGGTGGGCATTAGAACTTCTGGAAGATGGGGCAATTTCTGGTTGAAAGGTTAAACAGTGGAAGCAGTGATTAGTCTGGTCCCTTTCATCAGAATTCAGCTCTCTCCACCATGGTAAATAATGGGCTAATTAGGCATCTGGCTTACTTGATTTCCCATGGCTAAGGCCAATTTCTGAAATGCAATATGCTATTTGATGTACCAGCATGAATTCTTCCTGGGCTCCAGAGACTCCCAACAGCAACAGCCAAAAATAACTCTCGGAGATGTTCCCCACACAGTGAACACGACACACCCTAAATGTGACTTGTACTCTGTTGTAGGCTGGATAGGCTGAGAGCCTAAGGGGGTCACAGGCTGTATGCTGATCCCAACCAGCTCAAACCATGGGCCTGGAAGGGGAGGGGTTTGCCAGGGTTGGGGGTTGGGGGTGAAGGGATGGGGGGTGGGGGTGAAAAGTGGATAGGATAGATATGGTAATGGGAAAAGCTCCTGGAGGAGATGACCTGGGGGTATACTGGACTGACTGGGTAAGTGAAAAGAGGTTATTCCAGAACTATCCAACAGAGACTCCTTTTTTTTAGCTCACTAAGGCTGGATAATTGAATGACTATGGGATAGGGAAAATGGGGAAGTAAGCTTGGTCTAACTTAGGAATGAGGGTAAGTTGAACAGACATCAGGAGCAGAGAGTGTGTAAAGAGAATTTTAGAATTTGTAGATTTGCGATGGAGATCCTACATGGCTGGATCCTAAGATTCTAGAATTTCTGAATTTGTGAGCTTGAGAAAAAAAATCCATATGTGGGAGCTCTCAGTGACAAGGGATCAGCAGGGGCAAAAGAAGGAGGAAAGAAGATGAGTCACTGGAAATGTAGAACAGTGAGAGAGAAGGGTGGGGGTTTGAAAGTGAGGGCGCCGTGGATTTCTCTGGGCTGCTTTTGGGGCTATCGTGCTGGGAAACAACGTGTCTGTTGAGGTGGCTAACAAGGGTTCCCAAACACTCATCAACGGCCTACTAAGCACGGGTCCCTGCCGGGTAATGGACGTAGAAGCTGAAAAAGAGCTTCTGTCCGTGAGAAGCTCCATCTAAAGGAGGCAGGAAAACTATCACTAAAACACAACAGGCTCTGTGCTTTCACTGGGGGTGCACTGAAGCTAGGGGATGCCTATAGAAATCCAAACAGCCACCCTTCTGGGGAGGCTGCATTTTAATCAATGCTTAAGACATTCTCGTTGAGCTACCAGTGAGTGACCAGCCCTGGCCAGGGAAGCAGGGAGGTGAAGGCAGATTGTTGGCTCTGAAGGGGTTTTCGATTGAATTGGAAAAATTGGAAGCCAGTGGATGCCTGAGGAGATTCTACTGCGGCACCAAGCCCACAGAATACACTCCACGTGTGTTTATGGAATAAACCACTAGATGAAAGAAGCAAAGTCTGATCTAGAAGAACAAAGCAACAAAACGCTTTGTGGGCCAAAGGGTTCAAGGAAGTCTTAGAGGAGGCAGGCCTGGAGGTAGCTTCTAAAGATTAACTAGGATTTGGAGAGTGACTTAGTGTCTCTCTCTCTTTTTAAATTATTAATTATTTTTATTAACATATAATGTATTATTTGCCCCAGGGGCTTAGCGTCTCTCTTGACTTGAAATACTTTTCCTCCTCTTTACTCAGCAAATTCCTATCCCTCCTTCAGAACCCAGTTCCAATGTTAATTCTAGGTCTTGGTAAGTGGATTTCTTCTTTCCTGCCTGTCTTTCCTCTCTCTCACCCAATGCACATTCATGGAAGACCTGTGTCCTACACAGGGTGTCAGGGATCAGAAATGACTAAGGTGAAATCTAAGACCTCAGTGGGATCCCAGTCTGTGGTGGGGTATGGGAGCTTGAAAGAGTAGGGTCAGTGAAGCCAAATGCGTAAAATACCAGTGGCTCCATTTCTCATAGACCTACGATTGGAGGCTACATATATACATATTACCTTATCCTGAGAGAAATCCCATAGGATGGGCATTCCGGTTGCCAGATAGGGAAAAATAGACACAGAGTTTCATTGACCTGACTCAAACGGAAGCTTCCGGAAGCTCTGCTGGCTTCCATGCCATTGAAACAATATGCATCTAGTTAGTTGATGAGAGGTATTTAGAGTCTTTCAGGATGAAAAGATGGTTAGAGAAACTGAAGGAAACAATCAGCTTGACAGGAGTATTGCTCTGAAGTGAGAGATTCATCTCTCCACCCGGCTCGCTGCCAGAGTCAAAGTTATAATCTAGAGAGTTAGAAAAACCATGTCCTTTATCACAGGTGGGAGAAGTTACCCTTTAGGAAAGTAATGATTTCTCTTAAAATTTCTTAAAGTTTCAAAGCCATCCCAAACTATTGTAGGAAAAACTATAAAAATTTCATGAACCAGCAGCACCCTGTGTTCTCAGAGCCCACTGCACAGTATTACATTTACCTCCAGTCTTTACTTCCACACTGAACCTTTCCCCTGGTAGCTATTTACTGACTTCTTGGGCCAAGTTGGTAGGAATGGAAAAATATTTGAGGAGAACAAAGTGTGTGATCTATGGCTGTGGTGTGAATGCACTTAGCTTACCCCTCACAAAACCTCCGGCAGCTGGCTACAGTCTGCCCATTTCCACAGGCATTCCTCTTCACCCTATCCTGGGCAATAGTCCTTCTTCACATTTATACACACTTTATGTTCACATAAAGTGAATACATTGGGTCTCTCTCCAACCTATGTGGTTAGCAGGTCAAGGGCTTATTCCTACCTTCCGGCGGAAGAGCAGACTGAGGCTTAGGAAATTGATGTTCACGGGACATCAGCCATGTGCTAAGCCCCTCCCTAGGCATTCACTCCAGGCTGTCTTTCAGAGGCAGGAGTCCGACTTCTGGACCTTGATGTGGAAATCCTGCCCATCAGTGGAGCATTCACAGCCAATATCCAGTTCCAAAATGATGCAGAGATGCAGACCGTTAGAGCCAAATGGGCCTTGTGGAGTCATCCTTCAACCCCTACAGTGTATAGACTGGGGTGTGCAGGGGTGTGGAGAATGAAAGTCGCAGAGAGGGGTAGAGACTTGCCTAGCAGCACCAAGCAAAATAGGGGTTCATCCAATCTGGTGGGGGGTGGCTAGTGTTCTCAGTCCCTCTCGATGCCCCAAAGATAAGCTCACAGCTTTAGCTGTCCCCTCCAGGGGGCCTTTGGGGTAAGACTGCTAGAGACATGGGGTTGGAACAAAAGTTTGGGAACCTACAGTCCAGATGCTTGAGTTCCCTAGGCCTCAGAGAGACAGTGTGCTAAGGCCCTAGGCATGTAGTTTTCACTGCGGAGGCACTGCCCCCTCCTCAGGGGTGGTAAGCATCCTGCCTAGGGGGAGTATTTTCCCACCCCAATGCCATAGTTGTGGTCTCCTGCTCTCCTACTTTGCCCCGAAGTGCATATATGGGTAGAGATGGGGTGCCCCCAACCTTCTACCCCCCATACTTGCGAAGGTGACTTTACCCCTCCCACCAGCAAGGTTTCCAGGCCGTCAGGTGTGAACACACAGATGCAGCTTGATTTCTAGTGAGGAGTTCCCATCTCAGGGCCTTCCGAGCTGGTGACCCAGCGAAACCTCTGCCCATGCTAAGAGCAGATCTGCTGAGCCTCCTCCTGCCATTTTGACTGGGTGGGGAGCCCATGCCTGGCTGTGTGTTCATGCATAAGTTCTTTGTGTGATTATGTATGACTCGACACTTGTCTATCTGGTATGTACCACATCTATGCTTTTCTGTATATAAGTTCTCTTTTATGTATGTAAATGGAAGCCTTTTCCGCATATCTCCATGCAGTGCATGTGTGTGTGGGTGTGTGTGTTTTCCGGGCAGTGTGAGTGTGTGTGGGTTCTTTGTGTTAGATGACCATGTCACCGACTGCTCTGTTTGCCATGCAGATGTGTTATAACGTATTTATTTGACAGAAAGAGAGCAGCTTCTCTTGAGGACCACAGGAGGCAAGCAAGGGGAAAAAAAAAACCTCAGCCCTGTGTTGCTCTATTTTAAAGACTGCTCCGTGTTGTTATGGCAGCTAATTTTCCTTAAATGATTTAAGGAAACAGATCTGTCTATGAGCTACAGCCAAGTTGTTATAGCAACACAGGTCTTTCTCCTCCAGAAAAAGGGGGGAATCCACCCCCCCCCCCCCGGAGCATAGAAGTCTTTCACAAAAGCAACCCTTGAGTTCTGAGAGACGAGGGGCACAGAAAAGGGCAGAAGTGGACCCATTTGCCTCCCGCCTTCAGTTCCTGGGGATTCTCCTTAGCAACTGCCCTCACCGCTCTCCAGCTTGGATCTCATTGTCCTTGGGCTGGACTTCACAAGAAGCACCTGACGGGCCTCTCTTCCTTCCCTTCGTCTCATCTCCTTTGATCCACTCTCCACACTGCCGCTTTCCCAAGTTGCTAAAGCATATGTCATTCAGCATAATAGTCTCTGTGGTGCCATGTTCTCTGCTACTTGCTGGATATGCCAAGAGCATGTCCTTGAAGGGCATGCCAGGAACGTTGGCCTTTATTCCACAAGTAATGGGGAGTCACAGAAAAGTCTTAATCAGGGGATAGAGACCCAGGTGGATTTAAATTTTAGAATGACTCTAGAGTGTCTAAAGTGGGGGACTGAGTGGATGGAAATACTATTCATAGATCTCTGTCTCCCTTGCTCAAACATTTTTGATGGCTCTCCACTGACGACTCTGATTCTCAAGATGGAGAGAGGGTGTGTACTGGAATATTCCTAACAAGTGGCATTTTGTTTCATGGCCTTGATTTTTTTTTTAACATGATATTTTTTCATGATACTTAATTCAAATAAAAATCAATTTAAAGAGAGCTTAAAACCTTTATTTTCATTAATTAATTAATTAATTAATTAATTTACATTTATTTGAGAGAGAGAAAGAGAGAGAGCCCAAGTGGAGGATGAGAGGGGCAGAGGGAGAGGGAGAAGCAGGCTCCCCGCTGAGCAGAACTCCAGGATCATGACTCTTAAACAACTAAGCCACCCAGGTGCTCCAAGACTTTGATTTTAATGAGAAGGGAGCACTGGGCCATAGGAAGAAGCCAAATTCCTTGACTCCATATTCAAAGTCACCCATGAGCTTCTTAACATCTGCCTCTTGGGCCACCATTTTATAGCTGCCTCTCATGAATCCTGCACACCAGCCCCAGCAGCTGAGGCCTCTCCTCTTCATCCCACTGCTCAGCATTCTCCTGAATGCCCTCTCCTCTCTCCCTGTAACCTGTCTCATCCCTAAACCATAGCCTCCAGATGAACTATTACCCATTTCTAGAAGCCCCGCCCAATGTCCTTGAGGAAACTTCCTCAGATCCCCTCACACTCACACACACACACACACACACACACACACAGAGGATTCATTTCTCCTAGCCCCATACTTCCAAAGCATTACATGTTCTCTACTCTAGCAACCTTCCTGGCTGCCCTGGTTGAAAATAATTCATAAAGTTCTGGCCTTCCCATTGGATTGTGAATTCTTCCTAGCCTGAAATCCTGCCCCATTGATCTCTATAATTCCGAAGGTAATCAAGGGTCTTGTGCATGGGTACTTTGAGAAATGTGTGCTTCATTCAATTAACTGAGCCTCTTAAAGCAACACCTGCTTTTTAAATCTCCGCCAAATAGTTCTCTAGGTACACCTCTCAGGCAGATAGTTGGGTGCTAGAAGACTTACAGATGGGTGGTCCTAGGAAGCCCATCTGTAAATGGGCTTCACTTTTTAAGATTTCAACTGCACCTGGGTGAGAGAGGAGGGCCCTGTGTGTGCTCTTGCGTGCGAGCGACTCTGGCTGATGGTGTGATGTGAAGTCACCGTCGTTACTCTATGGTATGTGTGCCAGGATAAAGCCACACTCCCATGGCTAGGGGGTGAGCTCTCACCTGGAAACTGCTGTCACGTCTGGGGCTAATTACCTGGGGAAGAGGTAGAATACTCAGACCTGATATCAGAAGGGGAGGGAGAAAGCTGGATGTGGAGGAGAGTTGGGACCTGCTCCCTGGTCTTCACCACTGGAGGTAATGAAATGTTTAAGAGCAGCTCCTGAAAAAAACGTGCTTGGAGGGTGGGAAGGCAGGGACCCAGGGATCCGAGGGAGCTCCTAGAGGCCAGAGAAGGCTAAACTCCATGGTGGGTGGAACATGATGGGCACTGAGGGCAGGAATGGAGCACATGAGTGAAGGTGACCAGAAACCTGTGTCAGGGGAACCAGAGTGGGGGGATGCCATCTCAGGCTCTGTCCCTGAGAGTTGAGGACAATCTCAGCAGGCTGCAGGGGAACCCGGGAGAGGGCTGATATCCACAGACCAGAGCCTGAAATAAAAGAGGGCACAGCAATGGTGGCACTAGCGTCTGGGACACTTTGAGGGAGAGCTGAGACTGGGGAGAGGTGTGTGGTCTGGTTGCTTCTTTTCATCAGGGAAATCTTTTTAAAACCACCTCACAAAAGCTCTGGTTTACTTCATCATTTGCTTAGCATTTACTCTGAGCACCTGCTCAGAGCCAGGTGCCTGCTGGGCACTGGGGACTCTCAGATCCATCAGCCAGAGCCTGCCTAGGGACAATCCATCACAACTAGTAAACAAAGGCCACGCTGTCCACAGGGAGTGCCCCAGGAGTGGGGCATAAACCACTTCATAACTAAACCACTTTATAACTAAGATCCAGTGTGGTCCTCTGGGTAAAACACTCCATGGTCAAGGGCACCATTTAGTTTCCAAGGTCCCGAGAGGGGGTAAGAGTTGAGTGAGCAAAGGTCTAGGAAAGCTGCCTTTGAAGTAAATACCATCATTAATGCAGGACAGCTGCCTCCTGTTGCCAGGTGAGAACATAGAAGGGCTCATGCCTGAGACTCACAATACAGGCTGGACATATCACTTCTGCTCAACTTCAAAGTCACCATGTCTAAAGCTTGTCCACAGGTGCACTGCTCCTCCTGAGTTCCCATCTCAGGAGGGGCGACGACATCTACTCCGCTGTCCAGGCCAAACCATGGATATCATACAAACCTCCTTCCTATCCCATTAGCTGTCACTAAGCTGCCCACACCCCTCCATAATGCCTCTCCAGCCCTACAGCAGCAGGCTCTACTGGCCTCCAGTCTCTAGCCTGGCATCCTCCAAGTTCATCCCCTTAAAAGCACCAGAGGAGTCTTTCTGGAATGCAAACCTGATCCTGTCACCTCCCAGCTTAAAATCCTTCCATGCTCCCCATTCCCATGAGAATAAAGTCCCAATTGCACCCTGTATCATATCCCCCTTTGTCCCGCTGTTTGCCCCTAGTGCCAGCCACACTGAATGACTTGGCCCGCTCCTGAGGGTGTCTCCCTCTCAAGGCAGGTGCACAGATGTCTCCTCTGCTTGGAAAGCCCTCCCTTCCCTGGGAATCTTTCATGCATCAGCTCAGGTGTGGCCTCCCTTCTATGGGCTCCCACAGCCCCTGTGTCTTCCTCCATGAATGCACTTGAGATAACTGCCTGTAAATGCCTGTCCCCACCAGGCTGGGAACTTCTTAGGGGTGGACAGCGGCTCTGATGATTGCCAGAAACCAGCATAGAACCTGAAGGAGTTTGGAGAGGAATGGCGATGCTCCCGACATAGTCCCCATCCACCAGCAAGTGTCTGCTGATTCTCTGCTTGCTGACTCTGTCAAGCAGAAGGCCACTGGGATGGAGGAGTGAGGCTGTGAGCATTTAGAAATGAGGCCAGAAGCTGTCGTGGCAGTTCACACAGCTCTGGCCCGAGTGATTGTGGTGACGTACACAACAGCGGAGGTCAGGAGGAGAAAGCATTTCAGGTTATTAGGGCAGATGCCCTTGGGTACTGACAGTATCTACAACAGGACACAATGACACTTACAGTCAAATGTGACTTTGAATCCAATCCAGATAATGTTTGTTGAGGATGTGCTACACGCCGGGTACTGTGCTAGGTGCTTTCTAATAGCTTTTAAGTAGAGTGACAGTACAATTTATCATGTAAACTGGAACACTTCTAAGAGTGAAAGGGGGTACTATTAATAAATACTCTGGGACAACAGATATCAACGGGAACTGCCCCCGGCAAGCCAAAACTTACAACCATCCTACCCATAGGTCACAGTTTGTGTGCTTCCCCACCCCAGCCACCATAATTCCATATACAATTTTAAAATCTATATTTATCAGTATTTACTTATTTAATGTCTACTCCCCCACAAATTGAAAGGGTTAGGGTTTTGTTCACTTCTAGAAAAAATCTCAATGCCTAGTATTTGGAACTACTTAATAAGTATTTGTGGAAGGAAGGTAGGCAAGACTGGAGTAAAAGCCTGGGAAGAGAAAAGATATGGAGGGAGTTGGGATCCATGACTCCCCTGGTCAGCTTGACTCCCATGTTGGTGCTCCATGCCCTTGCTTCGGTCTTAAAGGAGTGGACTTTAAGGAAGAACCAGGAAGAACACAGCTTACTCAACAAGCTCTAAGTGTGCTTATTAAGATCCAACCAGCTGATGAGCACCCTATTCATGGCACAAAACGGGTCTAAATCCCTTTCTCTCTCAGTCTTGGCTGATCTGTGTTCTGTAGCACGGATGAGTGCCCAGTTGTTTGTGAGCGAATCAATGACTTCTCAGTGATGTTAGCAATGGCAGGCTAAAACCTCTTCTTTTTAGCAAACCTAACTCTTCCCTTTGGTTCCTCCTCCATGCCCTACCCCCCCAGCTCTCACCTCAGGGATTCATCTAAAACACCCCTTTTTTTCGGAGGCTCCCACTCTATCACTTCTCCTATCCTGTTTCTTTTTTTAAAATCATGCCTCATTGTCCTCTTTGTGAATAACTGTTTTTTATCTATAAATCATATTGAAGTTGGCATAAGAGAATTTGCCATGTTCAATCCAATCCCATTCTACCAATAGTTTATTGAATATTTACTATCAGCCAGATCAGAAAAAATATCAGGGCTACGGCAGTCAAGGGGCCATGAAATCACAGTCATCAAAGTTAGAAGAGAATCAGATGTTATGTCATTCCAGTATCTTCCAAACAATTGAATCTCCTCTATGCATCACTTTGATAGTGTCATTTAGCTTTGAGGTGAACCCTTTCAGTAAGGCAAAGCTTATAGCTCCTACATCCACTCCATTTTAGGCTGAACGAAATGTTAAAATTTTCTATTTCTCTATAGGCCTTACCTCTTCTTTTTCCTTCCACCCACGAGATGTCTGTCCTGTCCTCTCTGATAGCTCTTTGGGGATAGAATGTTTGTGGTCTGTTTCCTTTCTCTAACCTATGAAACCCCTGTGTCTTTTCCTGTTTCTTACAAAGTTTTGCCCCTATGAACAAACTCAGTATAGACACCCACTATTCCCCTTTTTCTGGACTAGCAGGCCCTTTTCTCTAGGAACAAGTTCACCATGACCACCACAGCCCCCAAGTCCAACCATGTGGTTCCTGTGTGGTTGTCCTATTCTTACATATCCTTGCCTCTGGGGCCAGAGTTGACTTGCCCAGAGGTGGCAGGTTCCCCAGGCTGGGCCAGTCACAGTCTTTTTGGAACTAGAACTAGAAAATGAGAGTTGATCACTCTCCAGTGGTGGAAGCCATCAGATGTGACACTTGGCTCTATGTCTCCTACAGGTGGAGGAGGCCAGTCTACAGTCTTTAGTTATGTGAGATATACTCGTACTCTTGTAATAAATTCTCTATTTTGTGTAAACTAATTGAAATTAGATATCTTTTGCTTACAGCCAAAGAACGCTGTGAATCTGCTTCACTATATTTTCTTTATCCCAGAAGACCTCCTGAACCCAACTGAACCTGATATTTGTGAGGGGTACTGGAAGGTACTTGGGTCTATCCAACTTAAAGACAAGACCAGCAGCCCTCATACTCACCCTGGTTTTGACCCTGTTCTCCTAATTTGGAGCTCCTACTGGAATTTCCCAGTACAACACTGCTCTTTCCCAGATTAAGCCTTAAAACCAGCAGGTGCTGAAGGAGATTGGTTACTCACTGGGTCATTGTACATCTGGATGATGAGTTGTTTCACTCCATGCAGTGTGGGGTGGGCCCACGGAGAAGGATCCAGCCAGTGACGGTTCAGGTCAAACCCCATTAGAGAGCACCTAGGTAGTAACCAGAGTCAGAGTCAGTATGAACAGGACAAGCCAAACTTGTCATTTATAAATACAAATACAGCTTGGAGTAGGATTAGTCCCTGTCTCACCTTCCTAGCATTTATTTTTATTATTATTATTATTTTTTGCCAGAGACAGTTCTAAACATTTTACATATATTAATTCAATCAATGCTTTCAACAACCCTATAAAGTCACTACTCTTACAATTCCCACTTTATATAAGATGAAGCTGAGTCACAGAGAGGTTGAGATATTTCTGTGGAGGAGTCTGACTTCAGTGTTCATGCCCTGAGATCACAGACCCATGGACATCTCTTCTACAGGGCAGTAGAGAGAAGTGCTCAGGCTGAAGTCACTGGTGTCCCTAATATTCTTCTCTGTCTCACACCCACAGCTAACCCATTGTCTCTACCTTCAAAATATATTCAGAACCCAACACCCTTTTATCAGCTCCACTGACATCACCTTGAGCTCTGGCCAAGGTCCTGAGTTAATGATATGAGGGTGGTGTTATTAGTGTCCCTATTTTGCAGATGCGGAAACTGAAGCACAAGGAAGTTATAAAAAATGGCTTGATTAAAGAGGTGATGTCAGGATTTGTACACAAACAGACTGCATTCATTCAAGAAACATAATCTAACAGAAGAAAGAAGATATGCTCACAGGCTTGTATCCATTTATAATTCAGGACAATGTTGTAAGGATTAAATGAGATAAACACATGTAACTTCATTTAACATGGTTTCTGGTACATAATAGCAACTTTAAAATATGATGTTGTTGTTTGATTGAACTTTTTATTATCATTTTATGCTACATCCTGTCAGAGTGACAGAATAATAAGTTTGCAGCCCGTGGGCTGGGGTGGGCAGTAGACAGTAGTGGTCAGGGATAACTGTCTATCTTTTCCTCCAGTCTGGGAGTCAGGCAGATCTGAGTTCATAACCATTGTCTGATCCCTCCTAGTGTAATAGGCATTTACCCATTTTCTTTGGCGAATGCCTAACATCTAACCCTGTGATTAGAGGGGACAGGGTCGGGGAGAGTTTGCTCCTCCATCATGACAGATGAGGAGACTATGGTGGTGCCTTTCCTCCCACCACAAAAGACAGATGGGCCAGATGCTCCTTCTTTGTGATATGCCAGCCACAGCAACAGGAAACCAGACTCAGTGGCAACAGTCACTTCCTTCCATGACTTAAACTTGGACTAGGTGATACAAAGCTGAAATCAGGTGTACAGCCGTGGTACCATGGAACAGAGGTAGATTATTGCTGCCAACAGCCAATCTTCTGCCCTCCAGGGCTATTCTGTTAATTGTTTATTTTCCAAATGTGGCCCTTCCTATAAATTCCCTTCTTGCTTAAGTGGCTGGAGTTAGTCCTTGTTTCTTTAACAGAAAGTATGCCTAACTATATAGCTCTGTAGCCTAATTTATAGTAAACCCCAGAGGCTGGGCACCAAACAGATGGAACCATTGGTCTGGGTGCTATGCCCACAGAGCTCTTCCAGCTTTCACTCAGCATCTAAAAATTTGGAATGGAATGTTATTTTTAACAACAGGACTTAATCACAAATGACTGCAACCTTAAGATATTGGTTAGCTTACCTACTTCTCCTCTGCCTTCAATATGTAAATATTAAGAATGCCCTAAGCAATGCCTTGCTCCATGATACTTCTATGACCTGATGCTCATCACCTTCCCAGGCAGCTTATCTCATTCTTGGACAGCTCCACTAGGAAAGTCCTCCTTCTCTGTAGCTGAAGTTTGTCTTCCCAGTGACTTCCCGCACTAGTCTCATCCTTGCCTCACAGAGTCACACAGAACCATAAGGCTATGTTGTGAAGAGCAGGAGCTCTGGAAGTCACAGTTAGGTTTAAGTTTTGATTGGTGACCTTTTAAATTTTCTTTTTAAAAAACCCCTTTGGTCTTCTGGTTTATCATAGGTATAATGAGGAAAACAACCTTGACTTTCTAGATTGTGAACATGAACTACTAATGGCCCAGCAGAATCCTCAGAACAGAATGAATATTAAATAAATGGCAGCCAGTGATGACTGGCAGTGGTGGAGACTGTCGTATTGTTGAAATCATCTAAATCTAAATATCACCTCCTCCAGGAAGACCTGCTGACTTACTCTTTGCAAATGTGGGATAGGTACTTTTCCTCTGCTCCCACGGCATCCATTGCTCTCCACCATCTCCCACCCAGCCCATCAGAGTGGCTACAGCACAAGACATAGTAATTACTGAGTCTGTCTTTCCCACTGGACCATGAATTCCTCGAGGGTGAGGATGATGTCTTATTCAGGTTTGTATTCTTATGCTTGACAAGAGTCTGGACAATGGTAGACCTTGAGGAGTTAGTTGTTGAATGAACATTCCATTCTTTCCCAAGAACTTTCCAACCTCATATGATCGAGTTCTTACAACCATCCAGGCAGATAGGTGGATTCCATTTTTCTGGCACTGAAAGCCAGAGAAGGTAAGCCATTCCTTCAAGGTCACCTACTTGGTACTCCACAGGGCCCAGACTAGAATCCAGGTCAATTTTCCCAGAACCCTTGGTATTCCCATTTGGCCATGCTGCTTCCAGGTAGCCTCTTTCATTCAAAAAAGTGAGATTCAAAACCTAAGAGAAGGTATTATAGGCAAAAGATCCTGAAAGATCAACACCTTGATCCAGCCTGTTGATGAAAATAGTGTAGCTGGTGACTCAAAGGTCACTTAAGCTTCAAAGAATCCTGGAGCTCTTCAGAAGCTAAAGCATTGGTGAAAATCTTTAGTGAGCAGTACCTGTGCTGGGTACTTTTTGAGCTGATTTTTTAAAGAACATTTCTAATTGTAACAGTTTATCAGTAGGTGGGTATTTACTAAAGAAAAACCTTAGTAAAGATGCAGGAGCCCTGCCCAGCTAGGGGCCAGGGAACAGACCTCTAATGTCTATATCATCTTGCAACAGTCACTTCCCCTCCTGGGGCTCCGTGCTCTTCTTCTTCTTCTTCTTCTCTTATTCTTTTTATTCATTTATTTATTCATTTTTATGTTTTAAGTTTTTATTTTAATTCCAGTTAGTTAACATATTAGTTTCAGGTGTACATCATAGAGATTCAACAATTCTGTACATCAACCCGTGCTCATCACAACACGTGCACTCCTTCGTTCCCATCACCCATTTTACCCATCCCCCCCAACCCACCTGCCCTCTTGTTCTCTATAGATAAGAGTCTATTCCTAGGTTAGTCTCTCTCCTTTTTTCCCCTTTGCTTGTTTTGTTTCTTAATTCTACATATAAGTGAGGTCATACAGTATTTGTTTTCTCGACTGACTTCTCTTGGCATTATACTCTCTAACTCCATTCATGTTGTTGTAAATGGCAAGAATTCATTCTTTTTTATGGCTGAATAATATTCTATTGTATAAATATACACCACATCTTCTTTATACATCCATCTATCAGTGGACATTGGGCTGCTTCCATATCTTGGCTATTATGAATACGGCTGTTATAATATCATTATATGATAAAGCATCACAAATTGGGCTTTATCCCCAAAGTTAAGGACTTGGAGGAAGCACACATTTCTGATAAAATACCAAGAAAACAAAATATTCTAGGGAAAGGATTGATAGTTTTAAAAAGAAACACCAAATAGTCAAGGGGTACCAATATCTTAATGTTAATTGCATGCCTTTTTCAACATTTGATATTTGTATGGGACCCAATTTTTCCCTCTTGGAGTTTTCAAGTTGCCCTGAACCTTGAAGAAGGGATGCACATTGGCCAAAAATCAAGTCCTCAGAGAGCATTCCAGACAGAGGGTGTGGCATATACAAAGTTCAGCAAAGTGAGAATGGTTGGAAGTTACACATATTTCCAACAGGCTACTGGTGGTATTATGCTTGTGTCCCTAACTAGGCTGGAAGCACCAGGAGGACAGGGATGATGTACTTTCTCTTTAGTGGTTGACCCAAATCATCTGCCTAAAAGCAGAGGAATGGACAAGGAAAAGGCCATGCTCTCATACTATGATTGCCAGTTTAGAGTCACTGAGTGTGAAATCCTGGGTCTCTGCTCTGAGTCTCTGTCTCCTTGGACTTCTTCTATTCTTTATTTATTTCTGAGATGAAATTTCTGCATGAGCTCGAAGTCAGGACCCATGTTCTGACATGGATGGAACCCTTTACGGTAACAATGAGACACAATGTTTGACATTAGGATCATTCTAGAAAAATCCAATTTTATGGAAGTCAAATTTATATATAACTACATAATATGTATTTTCATTCTCTTGAATTGAAGATACTTTTGACTATCTTTTGTTTCTTCTTCCAAACTGTGAGACCAATGGGGGCAGGGATTATGTTTGTGTCATCCTGCCCAGGCCCACTCCAACTTACCTACTACAGACCCAGGTGTAGAGAAGATTCATTATATCTACTGAATGAATGAGTGAATGAACAAGTGTATGAACAAATACCCTGAAGATGTGCAAAGTTTAGGTAATTATTGAAGACATTTTTTTTTTAAAGATTTAAGTACCTGTTATGTGCTAGACACTTTCACAATAACCAAATAAGGTAGGTATTATTAATCTTCATTTTAGGGTACCTGGGTGGCTCAGTCAGTTAAGTGTCTGTCTTCCACTCAGGTCATGATCCCAGCTTCCTGGGATAAAGTCCCAAATCCCACAAGTTCCTGCTCAGAGGGAAGTCTGCTTCTCCCTCTGCCCCTCCCCCCTGCTCATGATCTCTATGTCTCTCTCTCTCTCAAATAAATAAAGTCTTTTTAAAAAATATCCTTATTTTATAAGTGACAAAATAAAATCCAAAAGAGATTTGACTTTAGAGCATCACTTGGCAACTACTAGGATACAGATCAGATTTGAACCAAGACCTTATCAATGCTAGGATGATCTCCAGTGATTTTTTTTGAGGTCTCCCCCCTCCAAGCCATGGCAATGCTGTGTCATCTGTGAAAGAGACCCCAAGCTACTCCTGTGTGCTCTTTCTTTACTGGTCTCTTCCTCCTCTGCCTAATGGCAGAGATACAGTGGCTCTAGAGAACATTGCTCAAATGGCAAGTAAATAGCTCCATCTTGTGAAGGGCATCGTGCCCACCCTTTTTGCAATAATGGCAGCTAGAACGAGAGCAATGATTTTAATTCCCCTCTTTATGATTTCCTTTTCATCTCTTCTATAGGATAGAGAAAAAGACAGCTTGGTGGCTCCAGATCAATCTCATCTGAGCCCTGTGGGGCTGTGTACTCCTGGAAGGGTGGCATTGACAGGCAGAGATATATGGGGCATGCATGCAATTGTCTTTCAAACACAGCAGTTTTTCAGTATTACCAATGAGCTAGATTGGATTAAGTATATTTGCACCAAAAGCAAAATAAATATTGCTTTATTTAATGCCACTAAAAGGTTGGGATTCAATTGTCCTTGGCCTGAGGCACCTTCTAGCTCTATTGATTGGCCAGTGTCAGAATGCCAGACAGTCTGTCATCAATAGCTCCTGCAAAATGCTTAGCAGGTGGGGAGGGATCTACTGTGGTGGAGGATAGCAGGCAGTGTCCTCTGTCCCACACATAAGGGATAATTACAACGCATCTGCTCCGCATCACCACCCCAGGATATTTAAAGCATTTCCCTCATATTCTCCCTTAGACTATCACAAAAAGGATGCCACTTGGGCTATCAAGGCAAAGAGGAGAATGGATAAGAAGATAGTGGGGTATTTGGGTGGCTCAGGTGGCTGAGTGTCTAGGTCTTGGTTTCCACTCAGGTCATGATCTCAGAATTGTGAGATTGAGCCCCGCTTCGGGCTCCATGCTCAGTGTGGAATCTGCTTGAGATTCTCACTCTCCGTCTGCCCCTCCCACTCGTGCTCTCTCTCTCTCTATCTTTCTCTCTGAAATAAACAAGTAAAAACTTAAAAAAGAAAAAAAGGTAAGACCATGGGTTCCAAGTCAGAAGGACTTGGGTTTGAGTCTCAGATTTACCACTGAGTAGTTTTGTGACCTTGGACAAATTCACGTATTTTGTTCAAAGATCTGAAAGCTCCAGGAGGGCAGAAACTGAATCTATTTCATTTGCGATTGTGTCTTCTGTTAGACACACAGTCAGCTCTCCACGAGACTGAATAGAGGCTCAGAAAGCTTAAGTGATTTGTCTGTAGCCCAGCAAGGACAAGTGAGAGAGGCAAGACTTGAATCCAGTTTGTGAGTCTAAAGCCCATGTTCTTAGCCATTACTTTGTTCTCTCTTAGCAGTCCTGGGAGTCAGGTCAGTGTCCAATTGAGGGGACTCATGTGAGGTGAGGGGTGTATGTAACACCCTTAATTTTTAAATGGGGAAATTGAGGGGCACCTGGGTGGCTTGGTCCATTAAGCATCTGACTTTGGCTCAGGTCATAGTCTCAGGGTCCTGGAATCAAGCCCTGAATCAGGCTCCCCTCTATGCGGGGAGTCTGCTTGTCCCTCTGTCCCTTCCCCTTCTCATTTCTCTCTCTCTCTTTCTCAGATAAATGAATAAAATCTTTAAAAAAAAAAAAAAAAGCGGGGAAACTGGATCTCAATTGGAGGCTAACATGTAGAGTACCTTTGTGAAAATTGACAAAAGGTGCCCCCCCCTCCAAGCTGACAAACAGGTGCCCCTTCTGAGTGGGTGAAGTATTGCTCTGGCTCGACATGGGGTTATGAGCAGTTACAGGCAACCTGGCACCTTAACCAGGAGCCTTTGGGCAGTATACCAACTGCTGTACATGGGAGGAGGCCCTGGACATTCCCAAAGTCCATAGCAGAGCTAGGATGAGGTGGGAATTCCTACCTCCAAGGGTCAGCAAGATCTTGGAGCCTGGAATGGTGGCATTTCTGGCAAGGTGTTGGGGCTGGGGGAAGGGAGTACTCAGACCATATGTGGAAAAGGGATCATCTTTAACTTTGAAATTCCTGGGTCCTTATTACTAGAGGACAAGGAGAAGCTTTGTTGGAGTGCCTTTTCCCTTTCCATGGAGAGCATGTGCTCTAGGGTTTTAGTCTCCTTCTACCCTGTCTCCTGCTTGGTAGCAACACCTGGCTTGGTGGAAAGGGTGGGATGTCCCCCTGGTGACTTAGGACAATTCTGAGAATCACCAACTGAAAGGACCCAAGATTTCATAAAATCCAATTCCCATATCTCAATGACAGGGAAATGGAGGCCAAGGTCACATAGCTATGTAAGAATAGCATTGGAAGTTCATTCCAGGACCAAGAGATTATTTTCCCTCAATAACAACACTTGACAAGGAGTAAAAAGAACCATTTAACAAAGTCCAAGGGGGAACATTTTCTAAAGGAATGCCCTGGCCCTTGGGTCTAGGAATCATCTATTTCAACTTCTCAAATGAGAAAGGGTAAAGGAAACAAAAAAAAGAAGAAAAGTTCTTCAGGTCCTCACAAGCTCTGGGAGCAGAAGAGACCCCTGCCCACCCTATCTAAGCCCCAAAAGTAGCTTAGATGGCAGTGTGGACCCTGGAGCCACACTGCCTGGATAAGATCCTGGCTTTGGCCACATCTTGGCTGTGTGGCCTCAGCCCCCATCGAGGCAATGTGGATCTTGCTCACCTCAGAGGGTTGTTTTGAGGATTAAATGAGATCAGCCATGAAAAATGTTGGAGACACTGCCTTGTTTGAGATCAGGGCTACACATGTGTTAACTGGTCTTAGAGTTTGGTCTTGGTAAGACTGTCAGCGTCTTCCACAAACTGGTCTCCACTTATATCTCCAGCTTCTTTAGCCATGTCCCTAACCTGTATACCACACAAGGCTCACACATGTTACATCCTATGAACTAATTGGAAGAAGGTGCCCCCTCCTGTGGGCTGATGTAATTTCTCCAAGGCCCAAGGCCAATCAGGCCTGGGCTGCATGCCAGCTGCCACCTGCCCTCTTAGCTGGTGCCTTGTGCAGTGCGTGAACCTACACTGCGGTCTGTAGCTGTGACCATGCACAATGGCCACATTAGACCACTTGCCATTCCCCAAGGCTTCCTGTGCACTCAGGACTCAGGCAGCAAGGCTGAGGCTAGGCACTGGGGCTCTAGGGCAGCTCTCTGGTTTTGACTCCTGGATCTCTAGGAACTTGGGCAAGGTATTTAGCCACTCTATGTGCATCGGGTTCCTTTATGTAATATGAGGATAATATAAGAAACTATGCCATAGGTTCATGGGATTGTTAGGAGGAACCTCCCATGTCAACTCCAACAGGGACTCCTAGTCTCCAGCAGTGAGAGAATGGCTCTCCCTCTCTATTCCTTTGTTTCCTCTTCTCAGAAGGAGCTGGTGAAACTTGAAACTTATCTGATCCATTAACTTGAGAAAAGAGGAAGAGCCTGTTGGCCTCTGTTGGCCTAGTCCCTCCATGCATGACTCACTGAGACCTGTAACCCTGCAGGGTTCCATGCTGGCCCTCTCTCTGTCACTGGTGTGCCTTCTGAGAAGCAGCTCACTTCCTGCTTGGCCTGGGGTTGGTGGCAAAGTTGAACTTTGGGGTGCCATAGAAGGTGGCCAGTTTTAGCCACAGAGATAAGCCATGCCTCCCAAATCCTGCTTTTAATCAAGAATAAAACTAGTATTTTGACCCCTGTCTTTCTGATCCCTCTATCTCCTAAACTGGGGGGAGTGGGAGCGGGTGTATGATGAGTTCCATCTTCAGTGGAAATAATACATAAAAACACTTAAAACAGGGCCTGGTATGCATAAATTCAATTAATGTTTGTATTATTATCAACACTGTTGTTATTTAACACTATTCCTCTGTTTTAGAACATGCTGCCGATTTCTTCCCCAGGCTAACTCTGCCCCATCCCTCAAGGCTTACCTCACACAACACCTTCCTGGGGCCAAGCACAGGGCAAAACCCACCTCAGTTCCCCAGGGCACGGTACAAAGTAGGTGCTATGTGAGGGCCTGAGGGAAAGAAGGGGGTGGTGAGGAAAAGAAATAAAGAAGAGGGACAGGAAATGATTGAGTTGAAAGGCTTCTGAAGCAGAAGTGCAGTGCCAGCAAAGGCACAAGCGTAAGCAAGGGTGGGCCAGTTTAGGGCCCTGCAAAGGGCCCAGGTAGGTGAGAGGAGCGGAGGGAGGGTGTTCGGGCAGGAGCAAGATGGGCTGTGGGAGATGAACCTGAGGAGGAAGCTCCTGGACACCAGGCTCCACAGTTCAGGTTCTTGCCAGTGGCCAACAGGGAGCCATGGGAGGATTTTACACAGAGAACTAACACTCTTCAAGCAGTGGTTTAGGAACTAAGACCAAAAATGACAAAAGTTCTTGATTCTATTGTTTTGTTCTCCAGACTCCCCAGCCACTCATTCGGGGTTACTGTCTCCTCAGAGGCCTATGTTCACTGTAGAATCAATTATTAAAATCAACTTGCTATCAACTCTCTCTTTGAAATGCTATTCAGCTGGTCGCAGGGACAGAGATGGGGGGCTGCCTCCACAGACATCTAGCCATCTGGCCTTTTCTGTGGAACCTGGCTGCGAAGCTCATTTGAATAATTGGTTTTGGCGGTGTGCATTTGTGGGTTAGACACCTGATTACACTGCCAGCCCCAATGTCCTTTCAGCCTCCTTAGAAACATTGCTCGGGTTACATAAGGCAGGAGAGTGTTTCTGGGAGGTGAGGCTCTGTCTGGTCCCTGTTGTCGCTCGTACTTTGTCTCGACTAACTGTGTGGCTCACTCACTGTGTGACCTTGAGCAAGTTTCTTAGCTTCTCTGTGGCTCCGTTTCTTCTTTGTTCAAAGACAGTGATTCCCACCCTCTCTATCTATATGCCACAGGCTTCTAGCAAGGCTCTAGGAAAAGCCAGGGGAGTTGGGAAGTAGCAGAAAGGCAAGTGGGGAGATATATGTTGAAGAGAGCTCCATGTCAGGAAGCAATGTGCATACAGGCTGCATTGGGAGAGGGATGCCCCCAGAATGTTGGGGAGCGATGTGCATGCAGGCTGTATCAGAAGTGTGTCCCCCAGAATGGGGCTTGGGATGGTCCTTTCCTACCCTTGTTCCACTAGTTAGCTCTATGAACTTGAGGGACTTCGTTAATCTATCTATGCTTCAGTTTCCTCATCTGTAAAATGAGAATAATGATAGAGTTGTACTGAGGATTAAATGGAACAGTACATACAGAATGCCTTGAACGGCGGCGGGCCCTGGAGGTTGTTGGCTATGCATCCCCACCATTGTTGCCATCATTGTCATCATCATAATTGATCAGTCCTGGACACTAGGCCTCCAAGACAGATGATGACATACATCTGGAGTATGTTCAGAAGACAGCAGGAAGGACAGGGAGGGAACTGGATTTCAGGTTGCATGTGAGCAGGTACAAGGTTCTGGGGGAACAGGCACTGGCAGTGGTTTGAGTAGAGACTAGGGAAATGTGGGGACACACAGTTTTCAGACAGCTGAAGGGCCACCATGTAGAAGATAGACTAAAACAGAATAATCCTTTGGGAGGGAAGTAGAAGGGCTGGGCTGGCAAGTTTAGCCTGAGTCCCAAACCTCTCTAGCAGTTTGAGCTAGTAGTTTGGTGATACTTTAGAAGGGAGGGAGCCACCCAGGCATGGAGGTAGACAAGAAGAGGGGGGGCCCGGCTATCAGTCGGGATACCGAAGGGATCCTGGCCCTGGGTAGAGTGCTGAACTGGCAGTCTCAGCTCCTCTCCTACTCCAATGCTGACAGTGCTGGGACAGAGGCCTTGATGGTGTGTGTGTGGTGGGGGGGGGGGGGGGGGGGGGGGGGTGGAAGCAGCACGGTGAGAAGGGGCTGGCAGACCTCTTGGTGAGGTGGTCCTTGCAATGGGCCTTTGGTTTCCATTTCTAGCATGATGAAAGTGCATGGTTTTGATGCCGTCAAAGAACAAATAGAATGCTGACATGTATTTTACATTTTATGTAGCTAATTATATGTTCTATCCCATTTTGGAAAGTTTAAAATATTTCCTCCTTTGGATGTTCGGGTGGGCAAGGTCAGCCAGTTATGATGCCTGTACATGTGCGTGTGTGTGTGTGTGTGTGTGTGTGTGTTGGAAATACCTTGCCTAGTATCAGCCTCTGCTGTGCTTAATGACATCTTGCTGTGCTGATCTTTTTTACTGTCTGTGTCTGGTGAATTCCTATGTATCTTTCATCCTTTGAGAACACCCCCCCCCCCCAACACACATCACTGTCAGTCAGAGGGAGGCACAGCCTGCTTTCTGGACACCATGTAGCAGGAGGTGAAATCTGTAGGAGGCTGCAGTTGGCCTGCCTGGATTCATAAACCTGCTCTGACCCTTTCTGCCAGGGGACCCTGGCAAGTTTCTTGCTGCCTCTTTGCTTTCACTTCCTTCTGTATTTAAAACAGAGCCATAGAAATGGACTCATCAATATAGAGCCCAAACGTGCTTGCGGGGGTAGGGGATGGGCAAAACAGGTGAAGGGGATTGGGGAGGGCAGCAAAACTGCAGTTCTAAAATAAATAAGTCCTGGAGATGGAAAGTATAGCGTCAGGACTACAGTTAATAATTTGTAGTGGCGTATACAGATAGTGACTGTGCTTACACGGCGTGCTGAGTACTGTGCAGAACTGCCCAATCCCTGTGATGTCCACCTGAAACTGATAGGTTATTGACTACCAACTACACTCAGTACAACCGTGTGGAATTTTTTTCTCCTCTAGTTTTTGACCAGTGTTTAAAAATCTCCTTGTGAATTAACTTGAGCTGTCCTTTACTTTTCTCATAAGTTATTCAAGATTTTCTTAGGGATTTCAGTAGTTCCTCATACAGGGATTAATTATTTCTCTCCTGTGTTCTTTAGTTTATTCAGTTTTAGGACAGACAAGCGTTTCGTATGAGAAAGATGGACTCTAGGACCCCCTGGGCTGCTGGGAGTGCTAAAGGAGATGCTCTCTCTAATGCAGAGTTAGTCGGCACTTAGACATTAGCGTGCTATGAGCCAGGCCTCTGCGGTATCACTCGCACACCCCTGTAATACAAACACTGGGCTTCTTATTGGCAGAGGCTGCCTCTGATTTCCATCTGCTTCCCTAAGGCCCAGTGCAAGGTTTGACACTCAGCAGGCCCTCAATAAACCTTCGTTAAATTGGATTTACTGCACCAGAGCATCCTGGGCTACGTGAGGATCACTAGGGCCAGGAGATTGCCGACAGGAGGGCTGAGCCTTTCCACCGCGGGGGCTGCGGGGCCTTGCTATGAAGCTGAATGATTTCTGCGCCACCACAAGGGGTCTGGGGCTCTCCCCCACCTCCATGCTCCCAAGAAACACTGAGGTTTTCTGAAGATGAGAAATTTCACAGCATCCTGCTATCTTTTGGGTAACTGTGTATTTTATGATGACTAATAGGCAATTACTATGGTAATATTGCAATTCAGCATGTGTGAGGTTTGGGAAATGAGAAATTATGGGTAACTACTTTGGACTCATTTCTATGGTAACAAAAAGTAATTGTCATTAAATACCAGTTATACTGAGGCTGTACCTGGTAATTACAGATTTTTATGCCCAGAAACATAAATAAAACCAATAAATTTATTCAAAGGTCTATGAATGTTTACTTATACGTGGCTCTATGGGATACACAATGACAAGCATCTAATTAAGAAATGCAAACCCAACACAGAGTTTCATATTGTCAGATGGAGATGGAGAGTCTGTTTTTCAAATGCAAGGCAACTCATGCATTGCACATGCTCAGAAGGAATCAGTCGTGGTAGGGTCCTGGAGGGGGTGATGGGATGGTGGCAGCGGAAGGGACAGTGTGTGTGCGCAGCCACTTTGGATGCAGGACACCGGGGACTGCCAACACACCAAATCAATGGTAGACGGATTCAGCCCATCGCTCCCAACTCCCAGAGGACGTGTTGTAAAGATCAAATGGGAGCTGCCTTGCAGCTTCTCAGTTCTCTAACACCTGAAGTTATAGAATTTGTCCCTTGAGAACCCAGGCCTCAGATCCCCCCAGAACCCTCCAAAGATGCTCATAGGGCATCAGTACTGGTACCGTTCTTCTTATTTTTTTATTGTGGTAAAATACACAAAACGTGCAATTTACCGTCTTAATCATTTCTAAATGTGAAGTTCAGTGGTATTAAGTACATTCCTAATGCCGTGCTATCATCACCCCCCCGTCCATCTCCAAAACCCTTTTTATCTTGTCCACCTGAAACTCTGTACCCGCAAAATCCTGACTCCCCATTCCCCTTTCCCTTTAGCCCTTGGTAACCACCATTCTACTTTCTGTGATTTTGACTATTCTAAGTACTTTGTATAAGTGGAATCATGCAGTATTTGTCTTTTCGTGAGTGGTTTATTTCACACAGTAAAATCCGCAAGTTCATGCATGGTATTAGCCAGACCATTTCTGATGGTGCCTCTCCCCAGTGCTACTACTAACTGGCAGAAGATGTCTTCCACCTCCTAGTGCTTTTCCAAGAGGGGAGGAGGGAAATGGAGGCCAGAGGAGAGGAGTGTCTCGCCCAAGAACAAGAAGGCTCAGGAGGGTGGGGATCCTTAGAGCTCCGTTCTCTGCGTCCACCCCTGGCCTGTAGGGCAAAGGCCCTGTCTGGGGATGTGGAGAGTCCCTGCATACACCATGTGACTTCAAACCTGGCTCTTCACCTTCATAGCCTCAGTTTCCCCTCTGTTCAAATAGCTATAATAAAAACAGACTCTCCTTTCTCAAAGAGTTGTTGTAAAGATGAAATGTGGTTTTTTTTAATGCCTTTAAAAGATAATGTCTTGTACGGGAAAGACGTGTGGCTGCAAACCCAGATTCATGCCACACAAAGATCAAAACAAGCGGGCTTAGGAGGCCGCGTGGGTGCAAGTAAAGGGTTGGGAAAGGGGACACTCGGCCAGGGCTCCTCGGCCCCCGAGACCGGAGCTCCACGCCCTGGCACTGTTACTAAACCCTGATGCTGAGTCTACTTATACCCCTAGGAAATACATGTCAGGGGCCCATTCTGTGCTGGGTGCTCTGCCAAGCTTTGGGGACAGAGGCGGACAAAGTCCTGACTTCATGCAGGCTGCTGTATAGAGAAGGAGGTTGTCCTTAAACAGATAGTCACAGGAGTACCCGCGTGATGACGACTGGGGCAAGGGCTAGGAAAGGGTGGGAACGATGCCTAGAGAGTCCTTCCTATGGGCTGGTATTAAGCCTCAGAATGAGCTGAAAAAAGGCCGCTCTGGGGGAGTGGCCTAAGTGAGACAGCGTGTCCAGTGGCCTCACGTCATTATTTCACACCATGGCATCATTGCTGTCCGTTGTGATGTCATCTAATGACTAGGGATGGTTCCTGGGGACGTGCTCTTTGCTGTCACCAGCTGAGGCCCCTCCGACTCCTCCCGGAGGCCATAGTCCAGGCACATATAGTCTGGTCGGCAAACGCTGCTGCCTTCCATGGAAAGGGCATTATCTGTCATGCTGCAACAGCTGCCGTCGGCCGTGCTGAAATACTATTTTACTATAAATACCAGAGTATAGGTACTTGTCCTGTGAAATATAAGTTCTGCATGATCAAACCCGGGAAATCTCCTGCTGTTCCTTCCTGGATTGGAGTACATGTGTTTTTAACGGAGAAGAAGGGAGAGGGGGAGAGGGGGAGAGTGGGAGAGAGATCAGATCCCTGGCCATGAGGGCAGGCCTGTGTCTCATTCTCCACACAAGGTCTGGCATATCTGGGGCAGACCTGCTTCCCTGCCTGCTCCTCACAGCCCACACAACCCAAGGCAGCTTATTTCACTTTCCTGAGGCTTGAGAGACTGTACATCCTGAAGGGATGTTGGGAGGGAAAGAGGGCGGGAGGGGGGGGGACATGATGGTCTGTGATCCAACCTGTTTCCAGCAATGGGATGAGATCCTCTGAGGTCTGGGGCTGTTGACTGCCCTGAATTCGGCCAAGTACCCTTCCCTCTCTCCCCAACTCCCTTCCTTGCTTCCTTTGCTCCTCTCTCTCACCTTTCCTTCAGTACTCAAGCTAATTTGGGTAGATTTTCATTATTTGCTAGCAGAGAAATCTCGGTGAACACCCTCCTTCGCGAACTTGTGTGAGAATTAAATGAGATAAGTGTAGGAGAGCTTGACGCGGCACAGAGTGGGCAAGCAGAATTCTTGAAATGGTATTTCCCAAAATGAATTGAATAACCTCTGATACCACTGGGGGCTGGGAGGAGGCAGAGGGGGGAAACCAGCTGTACAGGGTTCCTTGGGTTCCCCAAAGGGTTCCTTGGTTCATCTTTGGGAAACACAGGGTACATTTTCCCCTCTTGAGATTGCTATTGATCGGCATATTCAGAACTGAAAGATCTTGTAAGAGAACACAGTTAATTTTGCTTAACTCTGTGTTTCCCAAACTCACTCAAACACCAAACTCCCTTCTGCCCTACATTGCGTAGGCAAGTGCCCCCAGGATTGGGCCACACTGCTACAGTCAATGAGGGCTGGCCTGGAGCCCCTCTAAGGCACCTTGAAGCTCTCAATCCTGTTGACTGCCCTGAATTCGGCCAAGTACCCTTGGTCATGACTGATAGGCTCTTTGTTGCAACTCAGAGCTGTTTTAGCAATAGGATTAATGCCTGTGGTTAGAGATTTGCTCCGGCTCTTATAGAGAGAAATACATATTCTCATGAGGAAAACATTGAGGGTTTAGATTTTAATAGAGAACCATTTTTGAGGGTTGGCACTCTTTTACCCTGAAATCCCCCAATCAGAAAATCTGGAGCTTGAAGACTTATAGAAAGCATCTAGTTCCCCATCACCATCCCAGTGGCCATCAGAGGCCCAGGAGGGGAAACATTTTGGTCAAGGTCACAGACCTCTTTCCATCTCACCATCCCTGTACAGCAGAGGATGACATACATAAGTGCATAGAGTGGACAAAATTGACCTCTGACCACTGCTGCTCTTGTAATTAAACAGAAATGTTAACATAAATCAAATGGTCTTTCCACTACCATTACCGCTAACAATGCCTTCTGTCCAGGGAAGGTGGAAAGGCATTGCTCTCAGGCCTGCAGCAAGCCATAAAACCTGCCAGTGCTAATGAACCATTGCTTGAGCCAATTAAGACAGGAAACAAAACTGTCTTTAATTAAGGCATCATGCATCCCATGGGCTCTCTCTAACTTATACCCAGAGGTATTGGGAAGCCCTGCTGGACCCAGTTGCCATGCTTTTGGAAAGCAGTAAACCAACTCTGTTTAAAAGGGATCTATCTGGGTATTGAAAAATCTGGGTTCTAATCTGAGCTGTGTAGGCTTTAGTTTCTTTATCAGTAAAGTCATCCCTTTCCTTCACTCATGTCCATCAAATAGTTCTTGAGCATCTACTGTGGGCTGATCCCTGCAGCCAGGCACCATGGACACAAGGACCACAAAGGCTCAGTCCCTGCTCTCCGCTGGCCTGAAGTCAACGGGGTCCTTGCAATGGGATAACTCTTGTTCAATAACCAGGCCTGTGCATGCTTAGAGGACGAAATAACTAATTCTGTTTGGGGGTTTGGGGAATGCTTTCCAGAAGGAAAGACATGAGCTGTGGTTTGAACAAGAGTTAGTAAGATAAGGAAGGGATAGCAGGTTCTGGGCAGAGGGCAGCCTTGAGGAAGGTAAGGATCAGGAACCAACAGGACATGTCTAGGGAACTAGGCTTTGCTTAGAGAGGCTGCAGCAATAGTTCTAAGAATGGAGGGTGGGAAGCGAGGCAGAATGTGGACAGATAGGCACCAGGTCACATAGAGTCTCTTCTGCAAAAGCTACAAGGCTGAATGTTACTTTGCAAGGTGTGGGACTAATCCACTCTAAAGATGTGTAATGTGCACAGTGAAATTAGAGAACTAGTCAGTTTCACAGGCTGTGTGACTTTGGGCAACTCAGTTGCCTCAACTGTCAAATAAGAATAATCACACTATCCAAGAGGATTCAATGTTCCGTTGGCAGATGATTCACTGGGCAGTTAAATTTTGGGCTATAAACTGTGGTGCTCAGCCAGGAGAAAGAGAGTTCAAGATCTGAGTGCATGAGTGCATGTGGGGCAGGCTCGTAAGCCCACAGCAGAGAGAAATGCTGCTCAGATGACCTGGGATGCCACTTTCCTTCATCAATGACCTCTAAGAAGAAACACAATCAAAACAGTCATTCCTATCACCCCCATACGATATTCTGCCAAGCACATTTGTCCCCACCATTTCTTTTGATTCTCACCAGTGCCCTATCAGGAATGTGATCATTGCCTTCATTATGCAAGAGAAACTGAGCATCAGACCGGAAAGTGAATTACATGGAAGTGGGTGCCAAAACTTGTTCTAGTTCTCCTGACTCCTGGCCCAGCAAGTGGACCAGAAAATCCTAGCAGGTTACCTCAGGTGGCTGTGCATAAAACATCCAAGGCTCATTAAGTCACATTCTCAAAAATCAGAGTGAAAGTTCCTCTAGTGAATTCATGAGTAATATGAAAATTTTCTCAAAAACATATTGCCTTTTTCTTCTGGCTTCCATCCCACCATTCTGTGACTAGCAGCTTCTGGGCTGTTCCCCTGCTCCTCACCTGTAATTGCCCAGGTAGACTCCATCAGGGTTGAGCATTGGTGCAATCTTGAAGACCAGGTGCTCCCGTAGGACACGGGCAATAGGGTGCTGGCTTATAAGAAAGTCAATGATCCCTAGGGAAAGAGAAGAAATCTGGGTTAACCTCAAAGTGTTTCAAGAAGGAAGGAGCACATTTTCCTCAGCTTGGAAGCAGTAAGAGCTCCAAAGGTGATTTTTGGCTTATGTTGTCAAGCATGGTGGGTGTCTGGCTATGGATTAGGTGTTGCATGGTGAGTTTTATAACCATATTTCTGTTTCTAAGGGACAGTTCAAGACATAATGTTGAAGCCCACGGGCAGATGGAAGAGTGTGTGTCCTGCTGCAGAGTATCATGTGGGCGTCTAAGAAAAAAGCACTTGGGTTGTGCCTTGGAGGTCCTGGATTTTGACAGACAGAGATAGGGGAGAGGCAGGGTAACTCCAAACAATGAATTAAGAGCTACTCTCTAATGTCTAAGTGTTGACATTGGATTGGACAATTACAGGGTCAGGGACTCAGGGATCTAAACCCTCCTACTGCTGGTGGTTACACCAGAAGGCAGAGAGGAGGAGGAATTTGGTTATAGTTACATGAGGAAAAAGAGGTTTCTTCAATGTCCCAACTCTGCCCCTCTTCCCAGTTTGAGAACCCGCTGTTCACAGGCCTGGTTCATGCTGCTTCTCCCTGCACCAGTGCTTGCCTCCAGGTGATCAAATTTAGAAAAGGTGAATTCTCCATGACTCTCCTGCCACAATCAGACAGGCCCTAGGTCTCTTCCTTGTATCTGGCAGATCTGCCCTGTATCTCCATCCCTCTGCTGCTTGTCTTTTTTAGGCCACCACCACATATGGCCTGAATGACTGCGACCACTTTGGGGGCGTGCCCTCATCAGAGTAGCCAAAGGGATCCTCCTAAAGTGCAAATCAGAGCCTGTTAATGCCCTCATTGACTTCCTTCTGGTGATAGCCTGTGTAGCTTGATGAGGGGGCGGGGGGGACAAACAACCCAAGTTCTCACCCTACCCTTCCCTCCCTTCTCCACATTTCAACTTCTTCAGAGACCTGGGGAAAAGGAGGTGAAGTGGAGCCCTGGCATTCCATGAAATAACTGTAATGCTGGAAAACGGCAGGAGTGTGTACACGCTTCCCAGAGTGTAGAAGGGAACACCTTTCCTGCTGGAGAGAGAAGGAAAGGCATCAAGGAGAAAGAAGCTTTGGAGCTGGGCCCTGAAAGATAAGCACGTTTTGACAGACAGACAGAAGGAAGCAGCAGGGTAACTAAGAACCGACCATCCATGGGCCAGAGGCAGGCACTTAGCTCCTGGAATGATAAATGGCTCCACAGCACATCCCGAAACTGCTGTGACCAGTGAGGGACATCTCAGGCTTTCCATCAGGCCAGGGCTCAGAATCCATCAGCCGCCGAAAGCCAGTTGGACATCATTTACTTCTAGACCAACGCGGCAGTAGACCAGATGCCCTAATTTATTTGTTGGTCTTCATATTAAAGCTGCAGTTTGCCAGTAAACAGGCAGGCTAATGATGCCAGGTGCCCTTGTTAGGGGCTAATAATTGCTTAATCTGTCCACTAATTGACCCCGGCTCCCAGGGCAGCCCTCCATCAAGGAGCCAGCCTGCGCTCAGGGCCTGGACACGCTGCCTCAGAGGATGGCAGAGAATGGCTTCTGGAAATGGAGTAGCTCATTGTGATCCATCCTCCTTCACAGATGAGCAGATTAATTGGGCTGCCAATTAGGCAGCTAATAAAAGGATGAGAGAAGACAAAGCCAGGCCAGAAGCTGCAGCCATCCAGAGCTTCCTCTCCCATAGTGAGTGCAGGGCAAGGAGAGGAGACTCGTCTTGGCTGGAGGTCAGATACAGTTCAACAGGAATCATTCTGCATGATCAGAAGTGGGAGGAGAGTCTTTTGTGAATGTGTGTGGGGGGTGGCAAGTGGAGAGTAGTGTGAGGGGAAATACTGGAGAACATAAGAGTGGAGAGGAAATGCCACCTCCCTGGCCACAGACCAAAAGCCTCCCATGGACTGAGGAAGCAGAAGGACCTGGGCACATGCATTTGGACCCTAACTGGTTATCAGCTGGAGAAGCTACTAGTTTTCTCGGCCTCGTTTCCTCAGCTTGATACAAGAGTAATAATACCCAATCTGGAATCTAACCCATGTGTCGGGGTTAGAACACCTGTACTTGAACTGCCTGACATAACACCTGGAAACGGTCATGCGCTTTAATTGACTCACTGAGATGGAGGATTGAGAGGCAACGAGGATAGAACAAGCTGAATGGAATTTGGAACTGGGGGTCCTGGTCTGTGAGGTTTGCTAGCTACATGACTTGGGAGCAAGGATGCTGAGTTGAAGAAGCCAGCAAACCAGCTGTCGGAGAACCTGGGTTCTAGTTGCGCCTCCGTTACTGGGTGAGCTTTAGAAAGACTCCGGCCTACTCTCCTCTTTAAAGTTAGGAGAAAGAAATTGATAATTCCCAAGGACACATTCCACACTGGCAGTCTGGGATTCCATCCCTTTATTCCTCTCCCCCAGAGTTGAAGGGTCCTCATCTATCAAGTGAGGAGAATAATCTCCCTCCTGCAGGGAGACACAATCAACCTCCTTAGATCAGTCTCTGTTCCTTTGGTAAACAAGTTCGCTGGGTCCTTGCCTTTGAACTGATTTAATCAAGAAGGTGGAAGAAAGCAGGACAATGGGAAGACTGGAGGCATGAGAGGCTGGGGGAGGGGAAGGAAAAGTGGTAGATGATCAGAAATTATAGCCAGGTCACAGAGCTCACTGCCCTGGGCTGACCTCAGCCTGGTCATGATGAACCTCACCAGGCAACCCCAATGAGCTATTCATTGTTATTTCTCCCAGTGTACTTGGTTCAGGCCAGGGTACACAGCAGGTGCCTATTAACGCCCATTGGTAGACTGGCCCCAGGCATTCATTTGGCTTTGACAGAGTATAGGGTTAGCTGAACTGAAAATCACTTTCTATAAACATTCACAGGGCCAGGTCTGCACCATAAGCCTGGAATTGCAGGATACAGAAGAGTTCTTGCCCTAGCACATGCACGGTGGGAAAGCAACTCCCATTGCGGTGACGGGCAAAGGCTCAGGCGGGAGAATCTGGGGGATCGCTGAGAACTCGGAGCGCTGAGAACTCGGATCACCTAGGAAAGGGCTGTGGAGAATGGAGATGTAAAGGATGAGTACAGTGAGTCCAATGAAGGGGTGCCAGGAGAAGGAGCTCTGGGCTGGGGGATCCCACACAAAAGCCAGAAGGTGAGGAAGAAGGCCTGTTGGCTAAGGAAGAGCTCTTCAATTCAAGGGCATAGCTCCATGATTAAAGGCACAGCCTATTCAAGCTATCTGGGTTTGAATAGCTGTGTGGCCTAACATCTCACAGACTCAGTTCCACATCAGTTAAGAAGGAAAGAAGAAGGGGCGCCTGGGTGGCTCAGTGGGTTAAACCTCTGCCTTCGGCGCAGGTCACGATCTCAGGGTCCTGGGATCGAGTCCCACATCGGGCTCTCTGCTCCGCGGGGAGCTTGCTTCCTCCTCTATCCCTCTTTCTCTGCCTGCCTCTCTGCCTACTTGTGGTCTCTTTCTGTCAAATAAATAAATAAAATCTTAAAAAAAAATAGAAGGAAAGAAGAAAACTACCTTGGGGATTGTTGTGCGGATCTGTGAGTCAGTAGAAGCAAAGTGTCTGGCGTGTAGGAAATGGGCGTGTGTGTTGTCTGACTTTGCTCCCGGTTGGTTTGGCTGAAGGTGTGGGGACGAGAGGATGTTGGGAGAGAAAGGGAAGAGGTAAACGGGGATTTGCCAGCCCAGCTGAAGGGTATGAGGGGCACAGGAGAGACCACTGCCAATGACAGGGACTGACCTGGGATCCCCCACTGCAGTGTGGAATGGTGTTTGGGCTCAGTGTCCTGAAGGTGGGCAGGGTGGGGGCAGGCTTAGCAGAGAGCCAGGGAATATAGAGTCTTGCAGGCAGGAAATGGGGTCTGATATGGGGCTGACCTGCAATGACCAAGGTCCAGGAAGTCGCGAGGATATAACAGGTGCAGGGGAAGCAGTGTGGATAGATGGTGACACTGAGAAGGACATCACCTGTCTACCATCCCCAAGAGCATCACCACTCTTCACTGAAATGACACAATCCTGGGGAAGGCTGATCCCCAAATGACGGAGATTAAGTTTCTGGTCCCTGGAAGAATGGGGCTTCAAAATGGAAAATAAGTTCAGTTACAGAAAAGTCTGGAAAGTTACGTTTCCTGGGCCCTGGAGGTTTGAGGATTGGGGCTTGCATCTGCTGTTCAAGTCCTTCTTCCTGCCAGACCGTGAGCTCCAGGAAGGCAAGGACGGGTCTACTTCTTGGCCACTCTCTTGCCAGCATGTAGCTCAGCACCAGGCACAGGGAATGTCCGCAGCAGGTACGTGTGACATGAAGGAATAAAGATGGACCGGGGATGTGCACTGTATGCTCCTTAGCGGGGCTGAACTGTAATTCTATTGGCTCCATGTACAGGGATCAAAACAAAGTCAGAGTGGTGACATTTCTTTGCTGATGTCTCACAGGGGCCTCAATGGGTTTCAGATCCAGTTTTACTAGCTTCACAGTGATACCCTTTCCATTAAGGCAATATGGAAGAGTCAGAAGTTGATTTGCATGGGATCTGTAGAATGTTTGCATATATGTCTTCAGGATTTTCTCTCTAGAGAGTTCTGTGTGAGATTGCTATTGCCTCTGCTAAGAGGCAATCTGTTGCAATGGGAGGAGCCCCAGGCTTCAAGCAAGACACTTGGGGGTCTCTGTGGGACCCAGAGTGGGGGTCACATAAGAACAGCCACTCTAGACCTTCCCCTCGTCAGGCCCCTGTCTGCCCTGAGCTGAGTCCAACAACCTCAAATCATGGAATCACAAGGAGTCTGGCCCTGAAGAACCTCAAGTTCCTGGTCTTGGTTCTGACCTTTCCACCCCCAATGCTTCCCATTTCACAGATGAAAAGACAGAAGTTGAGGGAAGTGAAAAGCCCATGAACACCCCTTAGTGGGTCTGGTGTTTACTCAGGCTGTAAAGGATAGAGAGAGAGGAGAAGAGGCGGCATAGGGATAGGAGTGGGAGGAAAACAGTGGGGGAGGGAAGGGGAGAAGGGGCAAAGGTCACCACTTCACCTTAGGAAACATTAGGTTGTGCTTGGTCCTAGTGTTTGTGAGTGCATGGAATGTGTAGGTGTGTATATCTCCCCTCTCCTCCTCTTATCTCCCCAGGGTAACCCCAAGGAGTGAGCTCCCTGAGGGATGGTCAGCTCTATCTCCTTGTCTGAGCCATGGGGGGGCCCGTGGCACATGGCAGCAAGGCTCACTTAACCCTCACAGTAGCCCCTCAAGGACTATATTGCTGCCCCAATTTTGCAGGTAAAGAAACAGAGGCTCTGAGAGCTAGGAACTTGCTGAAGGTCTAGGCCGGGAGGTGGAGGTGGTAGGACTCACACTCGGGCCTGCCCAAGTCCAAGACCTTGGCTCTGCCCACTTCCCCACGCTGTCCTCCAAGGGGTGGTAGGCCTTGCTCATACTAGATAGCATAATTTACTGGTTTAACTGATTCAGTTACGAAGGGTCTGCAGAGGACAAGTGTTCTGCCACTGGCACTTTTTGGAGTTGTCCCAACAACCCCAGAAAGCTTCAGTGAAAGAACATTCACTCGATCAGAAATCAGATACCTGACCAAACCTTGGACCTGCAATCTGGTCTTCCTGGAGCAGAATTGAGGAGGGCTCCGCTAGCGGCTCTCTCAGGAAAACAGCAAGGAAGGAGATGGGCTGGGGCACACGACACAGAAGCCACACACCTGGGTTTGCACGCCTTGTGGGGGTCAGAGGAGCCACACTGGGCACCTGCCAGGCGCTCCACAGTAACACTTCTTTAGGGCCAAGGGTATTCCAGACACTGTCCTAAATGTTTTATGGCTACAAACTCATTTCATCTTTATAATGACCCTATGAGGCAGGCTTCCCACTGTTATATCCTTTTCAAGATAAGGGAACTGAGGCACAGAGAGATTACACAAGGTCATGCTGCCCTACGTGGATGGGGTTCAGGGTCAGGCCGGCTAGCTCCACACACTGCTGTGTAGGGCCTCTCCCGAGCTCCTTGGACCTTTCCTGTCTTGGCTGGAAAGTGGGGATAGTTTGGCCTCCCATACACCATGAGTGGGGTTTGGGGCAGCCAAGGGGTAACTGAGAATCCCCCATCCAACCGCCAAGCAGGGCCTTGAGGAAATCTGAGACTTGCCGCCTTTATCGCCGCCCCTCAGAGTTCTAGGATGACGTAGTTTCCCTCTGCTCCCAGCAGCAGGTGCGTCAGCAGCTCGGCTGTGAGGACCGTGCTCCCAGCCAGATGGGGAGGTCCAGGCCCCACATATCTGTTCCCCGCTCAAGGTCACTGAGCCGGTTAATGTGAAAGCAGCATTAACCGGGCTGGAGGCATCTCGACCGTCCTTCTAGGCCCTCCCCAGAACAAGGTGGGCTGTGGGGGGGGATCCAGCTGGGCTCTGTGGGGCTGTGGTCTGGCCTATCTCCCGCGCAGTGAGAGACCCAGAGAGACGGTGCCTTAAGGTGTCTTAAGCTGCCTCAAGAAAGGGCAAATTGTGTCTCCAGGGACAGGTACAGAGATAGGGAAGGAAGAAGACATGCGGCCCAGGCCACATCTGCCATGAATTCACCATGTGGTCCTGGGTAAGCTATTTCACCTCCCTGAGCCTCCCCGTTCTCATCTGTAAGTGCACATCAACTGTTGTGGGGTGCCCAGGGCTTCCCAAGCCTGGCCTTCCAGCATTTCCCATCCCTGAGTGGGGCAAGAGAGCCTGTACAGGCTTGGGAGACCCAGACTCAAAGTCCCACTCTGCTGTCTACTGGCTGTCTGACCTGAAGTCTTCTTTCTCTGAGCTCCAATTTAGAATCCCAGAACCAATGCAGCCATTGTCCCCCATAGCTGCCCCATGGGGTAAACAAGATAATCCCCATTTTCCAGATGTAGAAACTGATACTCAAAGATCAAGCCCTAGGCATCAAATAGCTCACAGTTTAAAGGGAAGAAACAAATATAAATCAAATACATAACAAATCAGGGTAATAAAGATGACCATCAAGTCACCACAAGGCAGGCGCAAAGCAGTGGCTGAAGGGTATGGGATGGCAGCCCATGTGGGGTTCTTGATATAAACGTTGGGAGATAGGAAGTGTTTGCCCGGCGGCAGGGGGTGGGCAGAGGAGCAGCACATGCGAAGGCCCAGTGGTGGGAAGAAGGTTGCCTGTTCAGGGTTAAGTTGTATGGGGCAGGGATACAATGAGGCTTGGGCCAGGAAACCTGGCAAGAGCCAGATGGTGGAGGGTTGTGAATGTCACGGCAAGGAGTTGGAGTTTATCTTGGGAGGGTAGAGGGAAGGCATTAAAAGGCTGTGCCAAGGAGTAAACATTGATGGAAAGCCTGCGGGACAGCACAGAGTCTATCAACTCGGTACCATCCAGATTCCTTTTTGGAAAAGCAGGCTCAGCAGAGAAAGCCCCCGAGCTGAACTCAACTTCTCTAGGTCTCAGGCCTTGTCTGTAATGTGGGGTGGTGACCCTGCCCTCTGTCTGCTGCCCACAGAGGAGGTGGGCCTGGGAGTTTGGACTCCCAGAGCTGAAAGGTTTGACAGTAAGGCTACTGTCTTTTTACAAACAAGGACAAAATAGTTGCATCCGATCAGCTGGGGGAACAGGTCTGCTGCCAAGTTTAGTAACTGACAGATGGCTGCAAGTAGAGGGGTTGGTAAAACCAGGAGGGACCTGGGAGAGGTTACTTCAAGGACAATACTGGGAGGAAAGAGGATGGAAGTGAGAAGGCCAAGGAGTGAGCCGGGGATGACAGCGGGGAGTTGAGACACCCAGGCTCTTTGGAGCGGCTCAGGTTTGGGCAGTCACTCCCTCTGCCCCAAACCCAGGCTCCTGGTCTGAAAGAAGTGGGGAAGCTGTGAGGTCTAATGACAGTGCTGTACGAACGCAAACAGGAAAAGAAGACTCGCATCTATTTGCGATAGTGCCTTAGAGTTTACAAATAGGTTACCTACAGCATCTCAGAGCACCCTGGGGAAGGGGGTGACGCTCGTTCTGTCAGCTGAGTGCCCGGCATGGGACTGGGTGTGTGTTTGCACGTGTCCTACCGCAGCTTCATAGCAGCCTTTGCAAATAGGTATTGATATCCTAATTTATTTTATGTTGAAGGAAACTGAAATCACACTGCTAGGATGTGGCAGAGCCAACGTTTGACCCTAAGACTCTCTGATGGCAAATTGCCAGATACTTCCATGACAATCCGCAATCTCCCTCAAGTCATATTATTTCTATGGGTTTTTTTTTTTTTTTTTAAATCCCTTCGACCTGAAGGTCATTTTGGGACTAAAAGGAGATCAATTACTTAACTTCTCCAAACTTACATAATTATATGTAAGAATACGGTTAATATTAATTCCTATGATGTAGAAAAATTAATATAATTAAAATAAATTATATTTATGAAAATAATAATAAAAATAAAATAAAATATGTAAAGTGCTTAGAACCGTGCTTGGCACATAGATAGTATCACATATTTAATATATGATATACGCACTAGATAGGTAAAAATGCAAGTGTATTGGTGAGAATGTGGGAGAGTGGGAACGCTCAGGCATTGTTGGTGCCAGTGTAAAGGTCTTAGAGAAAAACCTGCGGAAATCTAGTAAGGTTGAAGACACACAAGACCTGTGACCTTCCATGTTATACACCCTGGAAAAGCATCTGCACGTAGGCACAAAGCAATGTACATGAGGATGTCTGTATCAGCTCGGTCCATAAGAAAAAACACTGTAAACAAATGAATTGTCCAGGAGAACAGGCAGGGAAGTTGAGGCGCCTGTCAGACATGGGCCAGGGTACCTGGTGAAAAGAATTGAACTCCAGCCACACCCACCACCACGGATATTGGGTGAAAACAAGGGCCAGGGTACACAGAGTGATACTGTTTGTTAACTTTATAAAAAAGCTAAAAAAAAAAACACATGAAACAAAACCCTAGACGGTTTAGGAATGCTTATATGTACAAACTATTGAGAAAGACAACAAAATACAAACTCCCAGCTACCTGTGGGAGGAGGAAGGGAGAAGGGAGGACAAAGGAATGAGAAGGAATAGATAATAGTCTTCTTCTGAAGCTGGTGAGTACCCTGGCATTCATTAAATTGTTATTTATGTATTATTTATTGAATATATTTCTTTGTTCACTAATTGAATATATATGTATATATATACGCATGTATGCATATACATAGTTGACTAAACATATATTTTATGTGGGCTAAATATTTAGTAATAAATGGCAACGCAATTATAAAGAGGTATATTTGAGATGAAAAATTGTATCTCATTTACCTCTGGTTGTCTGATACAAAGCATATTTTCTTGCTCATAGTAGGTATTTGAAAAGTTGTTTGTTAAGTGAATGATTGAATAAATGAGTGAATAGATAGCTTCTAATCCTTATTGCCTCAGTTCCTGCACTCCTACCCATATACACATTGGCCTGGGGCCAGATTTCTTAATTTGATAAACCACTGGAGAGAAGAAAACCCAGGCTAGGGAGTATAGGTGATGTCATATGGCTTATCCTCATCATGACACATAGGACAGCACTCCATTCAGCCCTGCCCATCTATCCACCCAACCATCCAACCATCTAACCATTCAACCAACCATTCAACCATCCATCCCTCTGTTCATTCTTCCACTAATACATGTAGTTAGTAAACATTATTGAAAGAAATACTAATGGAGATCAAGTATAACCTCTTTAGAAGCAATGTGAATTCACATCTGAGATAATGACCCTGCATATGACCACACTGTCCCAGAGGCCATCATGGTGCCCTAGTTGGGTGTGGGGGGAGGCACAGAATGCCCACGAGATTTTGCAACTCACCTTGGCACACAAATGAAGAGGGTGTTTCCCCTGGGTGCACTCGTCCTGTGATGAACACTACCTTCTGCTCTGCCCCTTCCCGAAGGTTGTCTGTAAGAAAAAATGGAAGGCGGTTGCTCAGGAGGGCAGGGAAAGCTGGGACTGGGAGTTGGTATGTGGGAGAGAGGGGCAGGGAATGGACTGGGTGCTTTACATTCATTTCTTAAATCAATGGGTTAGAATCATTAAGGCCCAGCTATTGCTGACTAATTAAATTATGTCCCCAACTACCCAATATTAAAAGACTACATTCCTATTGGTGCAATTGATCATGTCAATATTACAATCATCTGTAGATGTCATGAATGAAGCCAAATCTCAGATCCACTGATCGTGCCCCTAGGCAAGTTGTGCATGCCTTCTGAGTTTCGATTTGCTAATCTATACACGTGGAGAGTATTAGTGATCAAACAAGCTTACATATTGCCTAGGACACAGTAAACACTCAGTAAATAATGGAGAAAAGAAATGAGCCATTTCTCTTAGTCACAGTAGCAGCTGCCATTTAATTAGTGCCTTGTGTGTCAGGGACATACTATACATATAGTTCTATAGAAACGTGTGTAGTTAATATTCCTTTTATAGAGGCAGACACTGATGCTCAGAGAGGTTACATAACTTGTCGAAAATCACACAGCTAATAGGTGTGGGTCAAGCTGAAATGAGAACTCAAGCCCCTGTTTGGCCTTGATGAAGTAACAGGGACCAGATTTCCTTTTCAACTTAAGCAACAAAATAATCGACACATACACAAAACAACTGTTCTCAGACAAGAGGCAGTGCCAGACTAATATAAGGAAAAAAGGGCACAAATGAAGTTTGTCTTGCCTCTTTGCCTGGAGGCCCAATCCTGACCAAAGAATGGAGAGAGGTATCCTGAGCAGACCATGGAGATCTCACTGAGATTTAGCTTCAGAGAGTCTGAAGCAGGTGGTACATTCCAGAGTAGACAGAGCTCTGTGGAAGAAGAATCCCAGAAATCTGTCAAGGAGTCCTCAAAAGTGTTTGCGGGGTCCCAAGATGTGTATGCAGAGGGTGAACTCCACGATGCCGTGTGGAAATGACCAGAGAACTGTGAACTGTGCAGGTGTTGGCTCACACAGGGCTAAGAGTCATTGGAATTCCCACCACCAAAGTGGTAGTCCTCACTGACCATTCAGGGCATTCAGGAGAGAGCCCGGAAGGGCCATGTCTTAGTGATGGGACTAAACTACTCTAGACTCATTCTAATAACATTTTAAAATCACGAAACGATCGAAGTGGACAAAAGAAACTCAAGTGCTTGTCATATAAAGTGCAACTCTCTTTAAGGAAAGACAACAAAATCCAGACGCTCGACAATGTACAATTCACAGTCTCCAGCACCCAATAAGAATCACTAGACACGCAAAGACATAGGAAAATATGGTCCAAAATCAGAGCCTGAGCTTTTTTCTGCTTCTACAGAAATCTCATTCATATAATAAAGTTTAGCTATTGTGCAAAGAGATTATTAGATAAAAGCAGTGGCCAAGAGTGACATCCCCAGAAGGAAGGGGCAAGGGGGTACTTAGTCCCTGGCCAAAGCAGGCCGGATCGACCCAGAACAGAACCACAATCAGAAGGAAGTCAAAAATCAACACTGAGAGAAGCTGGGTTAAAGAATAATACCTTCTATTTTGGAGAATGATCTGGAGGGAGAGTGGAGGCAGAAATAATTAACAGGCTTTTTACTTCTGAATTGCTTAGGACAGGTTATTTTGAATGTGGTTTATGATCTCAACTGCTGATGCACCAAAGTCAGGGACCATATATCTATATATCTCTATATATAGATATAAAATTTATATATATATGTATTTTATATAAAATATATAAAATATAAATATATATTTAAAATACTTAAATATAAATAGATTTAAATATAAATATATATTTAAATATTTTAAATATATATTTATATATATATTTATATATATTTAAAATATTTAAATATATATTTATATATAATATATATATTTTATGTATATAAACTTTATTAAGCCCAATTCTCATATATATATTCTCATATATATATATATATATATATGTATGTGTATATATATATATATAAACTTTATTAAGCCTGATTCTAAAGGCCTGGAACTTGCTCCGTCTACTGGGGTGACTGGTACTAAGGTTACTGCTTCCCTAAAATAGGCCTCGAGAGGCAGCAAGAAATACAATGGAGCCAATATTCATTTCTTTTTTTTTCCCCCAAAAATATGTTCTTGAGAACTCACCCTATGCTCAGTTCTGTGCTAGACACCTTTAGGAACAAAGGGAGACAAAAGTTTATGGTTTAAAAGAGGAGTTAGACACCTGAATATTTCCTAGACTGAATACAAGCTCCTTCAGGGAGAAGCAGCGATTTTCATGGTTATTTTTAACACCATTCCCAGGACCCTGTGTGAAATAGCTGCTTGGGAATTGGCTATCAAATTAAAATATGCTCATGTAGGTCATGGCTTATCTTATTTAATCTTCACACACCTCTGTGAAGTGGACAGTACGAATCCCATTTTATAGGCAGAGGGACTGAAGTTCACAAAAAGAAGGGACATGCCCAAGGTCACCCGGCTCTCGGCCAGGACCCCTCTCACTAGCCTGTCTCCTCCTGGATCGATCAGCAACAATGTCAGATCCCATGCCTGCATTTCCACCTATAATGTGCATAAGAGAGTTTGTTTCCATCCCTTCTAGCTGGTGGAAGTTGAGCTACTGCCTTTGTATTTATATTGTTTTTTCACTTACAAAACAAAAAGTGAAATGCCACCAAGCCCTTTTAAAAAACACTAACACTGACCCCATCTATCCCCGCCGTCCAGAAATGATAAATAGCATTGCTGAGGCCCTCGGTGAAAGCTACCTTTATGGATGTCTCCCCTGGCCTGGTATCAACTCAATTGCATTCAGTGTTTCTGCTGACCACAGAGAAATGCAAAATGGGCATTCTATTTGCACACTAATTTTACTGAGCCCCTGCGTCTTCATAAAATGATAACAGGGGGCTAATAAAAATCAAGCATCTCGGGTGCTAATATAAGCAAATGTTGATGCAGGCAGGTAACAAATTGCTTTGTCATTTAGGAGGCCGTAAAAGAGCATTATAATCATCTTTAGGCAAAATGGATGGGTCGCCTTTGCTTAGCTTTTAGCTTTCATTTGCAAAATCAATTTAAGGTAATGTAGCTGCTCTGAGGTGGTGTGACATGGGACACCCCCCCACCACCACCCACCACCCTGTCACCGCATCTCCAGACTCGTGCAAAGCCAATTAAACATATTCTTGGAGGAGAGGTGATGGAGGAAGTATGCTTGAACAAAGCCAGGGTGGAAAGCAGCTGAACAATGAAACCAAGAGCTGCTCATAAGCAGTGATGAAATTGGAAGTTCACTGAGGGGGACATGCACAAGCATACGAGGGCACACTCATGAGAAACTGGATAGTTAAGGTGTTTGAAGCCAAGTGTACTTTGTGTAGCATCCCAACACACATACACACCCTTTTGCCATTATACGCCTCTATCATCCGCTATTTCCTTATAAAATATTTATCAAACACATATAGGGTAGCAGGCGCTACCTACTACTATCTTCATTTTACAGAAAACCAAGGCTGAGAGACAGAGAGACATTAAATGACTCACTGTAGTTCTCCCAGCCCAGGACTGGCAGCGTGAGGCCCCACCCAGGTAGTCTGACCCCACCGGTGTCCTTAAACCCCACGCTACTCTGCTTCTTGTGAAGGAGGATGACAACAGTGACCAGTTACGAGAGCAACCAAGTGGTATTTATTCAGTACTTACTCTGGGCCAGGCACTTCACATCTATCATCTTAGCTAACTGTCATAGTGACCCAATGAAACATCTATTATGCCTACCCCTATTTTATAGATGTGGAAATTGAGATCTAGAAAGGTGAACAACCAGTCTCCACCTGCATGAGTGGTGCGTGTGCAGGGGCCAGGATGAAACCCCAGGTCTTAGGAATCTCAAATACATGCTCTTCACACCTCTTGGAGAGTAAATAGGGTTCATGGGGTGGTTTTAAAAATACATCCACAAATTCTTCTTTGTGAATCTCTTCCCTTCGAGGGGTGGAGATGAAACCCTTTCCCTTCAGTGTGGGCTGGACAGACAGGCTTGCTCTAGCAAAGAGCACACTGGTGGGGGTGTCACTCTTTTGAGATTAGGCTATAAAAAGATGGTGGTTTCCATCTTGGGAGCTGTCTCTCTCTCTCTCTCTCTCTCCTTCATCCCTCACACTGAGGAATCCGACTGCCATGATTTAACACTCAGGTAGCCTGGGGAGCCCTCACCTGTCTGGTCAGGAACTGAAGTACCCAGGAACAGAGGCCAGCCAAAACCATGTGAGCAAGCTTGGAAGGGTATCCACCAGTCCCACATGACCACAGCCCCAGCCACCATCCTCCAACCTCCTGAGCCAGGGCCATCCAGGGGAACCGTCCCTCCCCTCCTGGCCCAAAGAAACTGGGAGGTGAGAAGTCATTGTTTTAAGATGCTGAATTCTAAAGGAAGTCGTCAGGCAGCAATAGATTAATTAATCCCCCTGGAGACGGCCAAAGAAACTTTGCATCTTACCTACGGATGCCCAGCCTGAGTAAGACCAGAGCCGTAACCCTAGTGTCAACATGGAGGGAAAGCCTTAATGGATCAGGTCAGTCATCAATGGACCTGTGGCTGGTGTAGGTGCTGGAAGATACCGAGAGGCCCCACAGAGCACTGGTTGGGCCCTCTGAGGACAAAAGTCTCCCAGCAGTTCATGTGGTCCGTTTGGTTTCCCTTACCTTCTCTGACGGCAATTCTTCCAGTAACTTGTCCTAGGGAGTGTGAGCTGTTCTGTGGAGGAGGAAGGGGTGGAGAGCTGGAAGGAGAACGTGGAATGTTGCAACAGGAAAAGGATTTTTTTCCCTCCAGATCTAAGCCTTTGTCATTTTTTTTTTTTTTTTTGACTTCATGACCCCTGAAGGCCATTATTAAGGCAAGAAAAGACCTTCTGACTGGTTTCCAAACCAAACGGGTTGCCTGCCTTGTTTTCTCAAATACTCTCCAGGCCTCAAACAGGTCCACACTACCATGAAGCTAGAGAAAAAGACATCCTGGCAGCAGTACCAGCACAGTTTGCTGGCACCTGCCTGTGGGCCCACTTGGGACAAGAACAGCCTCGTCCCTGGTCTCCCTGTGCTGGCACCATCTGTGCCAGTCCACCCCCCACCCAGCCACCAAAGCCGTCTTCTAGAGTGCAAATGGGAGCCTACCACTGCCCCTGCCTGCAACCTTTCAGCACCTCTGTACTGTCCTCTGGCAAGTCTAGCCTCCCAGGTGTGACTCCCCTCATGTCTAGTACCTGGTGGCGGCTCCCGGCTCTAGCCCTTCCCCAGGCCCCAGCCTCAGCCACCTCCAGGCGGCGTTGTGAGCATGAAGGCTCTCCCACACCTCCACGCTCGGGTACACGTTTTTCTCTCTGCTTGCAATGGCCACCCCCATCTCATCTGTCTGGCTTACTCCTACTCAGCCTTCCAGACTCTGCTCAGATGTGCCTCTTCCGAGGAGGGAGAGACGGAGCTTGTGGACTTGTTCTGGGCCACGCCTGGTGTTAATGTGCTAGATCTGATCTCCTCAGCACAATAGTTTTGACTTTCCCCTATAAAATATGGCACTCTGAAGGTAAGGTGCAGCTGTCATTCTGCTGTTGGTACTGACGGCAAAGAGCGAACAGGAGCTGGGAATGATAGTGAGAACACGCTCAAGGAGCAGAATTTTTGTGCATTCATTTATGAGAAAATGGGGTCTGGGAGGCATCGACAGAGCTTCCTTGGAGAACCCGTGAATGCATCTGGGTAGAGAGGAGACTTGATGAAGGGTGAAGACAACCAGGGCCAACTCAGCCAGGCTGACTGACGGTGAATCCCACAGGAGGGGAGGGGAGGATGAGGGACACTGAGAAAGACACTGGACCCTGTGTTGCTTTTGTCCCCTGAGGGGGGTCTAGGCCTGCTGGCTTTCCAGGCAGAGGGACCAGGGCTCCTCTCCAGGCCCCACAGATTATGGTCTGTGAGGCCTCTGGAAAATTACTTACACATTCTGAGCCTCAGTTCCCTATGAAATAAGAATAATAATCCCTAGCTCACAAGGTAAACTTTAAGCAGGAGACTTTTAAGTCCCTGCCCTATGGCTTTGTCTGTAATACCGTGTCCCATTTATTGAGAGAAAAGCCACAGGAATAGAGTTTCTGTGCACTGCGTATATTTCCAGCAGGCTGTTCGTATGGGACCATGTGCCGTGCACTGGATGGTGGATCTCTCGTCCGTGCCCACTAGATGCCAGGAGCATTCGTTCCTCTCCCCAGGTATGATAATCTAAAATAACTTCAGACATCAGCAAATGTCCAACATCTCCTTAGAGGCAAAATTGCCCCTGGTTTGAATATTTTATAAGCCTCTACAAGAATATTTCACCTTCTTCAGACTGGCCATGTCACTATCTTCTCAAGTAAACTTTTAATCTCCTAGACTTTCTATCTTTTCCACAACTCCTCCAAAAAGCCTTCCTAGATCCCTCCAGACCATGGAGCCTTCCCTCTCCTGCCCTCTGACCTCACAGAATTTACCTGGACCCCTGATCTGGTCATAAATCATTTGCTGCCTTGCACAGGCAGGGCCAGAAGCCACAGCTTGGATCTGTGCGGCCCAATGCCAGTATCTGCTCTTCTGGGCCTCTGGGCCATCATGAGAAAACATGATGTGGGCGGTTTATTTTCAGTCCTTCCCACTCCCTAGACCAGCTGCCCTCTGGGTCACATTCCCTCAGCTAGGTGCAGCTCTCCCCAGCCTAAACTCTCACAGTGGTGTGGTAGACTCAGGTGTGCTCCAGGGCTAGGTCTCTACCCTCAATGAGAAGGAACAAGAGAAGGAAGAGTTCCTGACGAGAAAGGAAGCATTAATTCTGGAATTTCAGGCCTTTGGGAAAAGAAGCCTCTCTGGTTTACCTCCTACATTTACAACATATTAAAAACCACCCTTTTGGCTTTAAAAAGCAGTAGGAAGGCCTCTGACTCATAAGAGGCTCGTAGACGCCATCAGAACTGCAGAGTCTATGGGGTCACTGAGTAGAACATTCTGACGGTGAAGATGAAGGGAGAGGCCCAGAAAGGACAAGAGGTTTGCCCCAGCCTACAGGGCTAGAGACAGGTCAAGCCAGGTCTGGAATCCAGGGTACGGCACTCCAATGCCCAGGCAGCCTCCGCTCAGGACACCAGGCTGCCTTCAGCAATGTCTCTCCAGGTGGGTGCCTGGAAAGTGCCCTATGGATGCCTGCCAGGGGAGTGAAGGAAAGCCGAAAAGCTAGGAGCCTAAATACAGAGTGTGAGGGCCAGCTGTCACCATCACATTCACCTTGACAGAGTAGCAGCACTCTGCTCAGGCGGCTGCTGCTGGGCTAGGAAGTTTAGAGAGCCTCCTTTCCCTGGGCTGGCACTCCAGGCCAGGGAAGAGGCACCCTTGCAACCTTCAGGAATAGGCTAATAGCAGGAAGGCTCTCCCTGCCACCATCTCTCTTGGTCCCAGCACCCTCCAAGGGCCTCCAGAAGGTCAGAACCAGACCTGCCCACTCTGACTTCCTGCTGAGGTGGGGTCTCCTGGGAAACAGGAAGGGGACTCTGAGACATCCTGTGGGAGACTTACTGGAAACTGCTCTCAGGAACACTTGTGAGAGGTGGGAGTTACACAGGATTGGGGCAATCTCTGTGGTGACATCGATCAATCCCACGGGGAGCTCTGGGCCAGAAGGGCCCTTCACAGTTGTTCTAGGAGGCAGCAGGGCTGGCCCTGTGTCTTACATTGACTGGATAGCTGTAGGGCAAGGGTGTAACCTCAGGTAAGGCAGCTTCCTTTGGCTGAGTTCAAGTTCCAGGAAGGAAATCAGCTGCAAGATGTTGGCCACCCGCACTCGGGGGATGTGAGGGAATTGGTCCTGAAGGGGAGTGGGTTGGTGTGCAGTATCTGCTACGCCAGGCTTTAGCTGAAGCAGCTGAGGAGAACAGGGCACACCTGAGGCCCAATAACCAGGATAATTGAAGATCTTTTTAGCGCAGTTCTATACACACGTTCTAACACTGACCAAATGCCAAGTTTGGGGCTGGACCCTGAGGACATGGAGACGAACCAGATGCCACCCATGCCAACCAGGAGCTCAAAGATGGATGGGGAAGAAAGCTCAAGCCTGGCTTTGCCGTTTGAATGTAAGCTTGAATGCTAGAGTCAGACAGGAGGGTTAAACCCAAGCCCTAGTGCACGTGGCATTGAGCTCTAAGATCATTCATTTCCTCCTCTGCAAAATGAGGATGATACTGACAAGGGATCTTGTAAGAATTCACTGAGGTAATGCACTGGGTCTCTGCACATGAGCTGTTGGGTAGTACGTGTTCTAAAAATGGGTAAATGACAGGGGACGCCTGGGTGGCTCAGCCAGTTAAGCATCCGACTCTTGGTGTCAGCTCAGGGTCATGAGATTGAGCCCCACGTGGAGCCCCATGTCCATCTGGCTCTGCACTCAATAGGAAGTTGGCCTGAGATTCTCTCTCCCTCTCTCTCTGCTGCCCTCCCCCCGAAGAATCATACGTTTAAAAAAACGGGAACTGGGGCGCCTGGGTGGCTCAGTTGGTTAAGCGACTGCCTTCGGCTCAGGTCATGATCCTGGAGTCCTGGGATCAAGTCCCACATCGGACTCCCTGCTCAGCAGGGAGTCTGCTTCTCCTGCTGATCTCTCTCCTCTCGTGCTTGCTCTCTCTCTCTCAAATAAATAAATAAAATCATTAAAAAAAAAAAAAAAAAAAACGGGAACTTACAGACGCTTAGAGGTCTCTTGGTCTGACTACCTGGTCTTACAGAGGCAGACATCCGGGTCATTAGACGCTTAGCAACACTAGAGCCATGACTTTGTCTTTTTCACAATTTGTATTCCCAGGACATCACACCCAGAAGGTACTCAATAAATGCTCCGGAAATAGTTGTAGAGTACTGGTAGCTTTTTGGTTGAATGAGCTTACGAACCGAGAATCGAGTGCCCAGGTTTTCCCCAGCACGTGCTCTGCCTTTCCTCTCTCCCAGCCTCTAGAAATTCCTCACCAGATTCAGTTTCAGCTTATTAGCAAATGCAAATTGAATTACGCTGTGCCCTTTTGCAACAAGGACAACAAAAACAGTTTCCCCAGGAAAAGAGGGCGAGAAGAGGTGAAAGCTGGGATGAAAGTCGAAGACAATACATTCTAATCAAACTTGATAAATATGTAAATTAAAACAGCTAAACAGCTGGCTTTGACAAACGACTTGTCGGTAATGGATTTTTCCACAGCAAAGGGGAGAGTTCAGCCTGCCCGCTCCTTTTCCGGGCACCCTGAGCTCCCAGGGGCAGGCAGTGGGATGCTAGGAGGCAGAGCAGAGAGCTAACACTCCCTTTAACGCCGTTTGTGGAGCGCCTGTGGAGCACCTGCTCGCCGCTAGGCTAGCCAAGGAGGGGGAAATTCTCGGTCTCCTACATGAAGGAGCTCAGGGGAAGGGGGGCGGGGGGGAAGAGCCACGCTTACCAGACTCCACAGGCTGTGTCCTGAGAAGCCAAACCAACCAGCTGTTGAGGAACAGAAATTCCATCCCGCTAGTGGTTCTATTGCCGCCTGGCGGTCTCACCAGCTCAAAAGTGAGCGCCTTTCAGTTTTTTCTCTTCTCGTAGGACTCCACTCAGGGATGGCGTTCAGAAAAGAAGTTTCCTAGGCTTGCTACAGAGCTCCAAGCAGACCACTTCCTGTGCCCCCTCTCATCTCTGTTTTTCCATCTGTACAATTAACTGTTGGGTATTCCCAGATATGGAATATAAGAAAAAAAAATAGCTATTGGAGGCAGCTCAGCAGAAGGCCCACATAGCACAGAGCAGAAAGGAGCCGAGGGACTGCAGATCCTTTGCAAAACAAAACCATTGTCATTGGAAGCCCTAAGCGGGTGTGGGTTGTGGGTATCACTTAGCAATAGATAATTGTAACAAACACTGATGATTCTAGCAGATTTTCGAATAGTAGTCAGGTGAGGGGCAGTGAAAAAGGAACGGGTTGAAGCAGTTTCTGGGTGCCAGGTACGTTTCAGACATTATGACCCAGACCTCACCAGACCCAGGGAGAGTTGTCTTATTTTCCTCCTATCACAGACAAAAAAGCTGAGGTTGAGTACATTGCCCGGGACCGCCCAACAAGCAAGATGCACAGGTGGAATTTTATCTCCTTTCTATCTCCTGTGACTCATCTTTCTTCTGACACCTCCAAAGGGAAAAGCGAGTTCTGGGCTATACCAGATGAAAGATGTTATTTTGTGTGTACATGGGGACTTCTGGCTCAAACTACAAATTCCTGAGTTTTTGTACGAAGTTATCAGAATTGAGGTCCAAAGAGAAATTCAAGGTGAATGGTTTGCAGGCTTGGAGAGACAATATTACCACAATTTCCTCAAATAGAGAACCAATATTTATGAGTGCTCAAAGTAGCTTCAGGAGAATTTCCTAGGAGTAATGTGATCCATGCCCAGAGCTGAAGATCCGTCTTGCCCAATGCTGAAGGAATTCAGATTTGAAGACTGTTCTCTTTTTCCTATTGAGATCTTCATTGACTTGTATAAAAATACCACTTTCAATCTCAAATCCCCACTGGCATCTTTATATAAGCACCGAAAATGCTACTGGGCTTTGGAGATTTCATTTAATGAAGGAAAAGTATTTCTATTAAAGAGTGTAATTTTCCCCCGCCCTCAACACAACATCTTCAGAGGAGCTGGAGAAGTTAGATTGTTCTGGGCCCTGAGAAAACAAACTAACCCATGCCTCACCCATGTCATGGTTACATGGACTATAAAACGGCAACTGCTAAGGGAGGCAAGGAAGGGTGAATGGGGAGGGGGTAATAATGAGACTAATCATGATAGAGGAGCTCCCGCATACCCATGACTTCACAGTTTAGGAAGCACTGTGGCCCTTACGAGGGGGAGGAGGAGAGAGCTGTTGCCACTCCAGCTCAGTCCCCTACCTGTGTTGTCTCAACAGCAGTTCTCTCTCCTCCCCACCCCTTCTTGGCCCTATAATCCCTTCTCAGGCACAGGAACCACCCCCCACCCCCAACCCTTCTTCCCTTTGGCATGAAGCAACATTCCATGCCCTGGAGTCAACCTGGGCTGCTGACTCTGACCTGCTTGCCCCCTGCCCACCCCCAACCCCACTTCTCACCCTCCCTCACCTGCTTACCATGCTTCCTCACATTCCTCTTTTCAGTTTTTCCACCCTGTCTGGGGGGCTCCCCTGGCTTCCAGAAGCTGGCTCCTTACCCCAGGGCAGCAGGAACTCTTGCTAATGGCCACGGACCCAGGTCTAACATGGGCCCAGGGAGACACACACACCGACTGCATACTTGCGGAGTCCACAAATACAGCGAACAGGTGTTGAGTGATGGGTGCTGGGGAAGGAGAGGGCCATAGGAAGAAGACTGAAGTGGTGGCTGAGGGCCGCAGATTATCTGAGGTCACACAGCTGGTGACTGGCGAGACCAGAACAGGTGTCTGTAGGGTGAACAATAAAAGTTGTGCTCCTTCGGCCTCCCTGGAGCTCCTCCACCCCCTCAGCGATGTGGGGAGCCACGGAGCGCGAGGGGGTGGGAGGCACTTCTGTATAGCTGTGCCACTCACTAGCCCTGTGGGCTTGGGCAGGTCAGTCCATGTATGGGTGCCTCAGTCTCCTCATCCATGAAAGGGGAATAATAATGATAATCATCATGTTTTGGGGTAGTCGTGAGGACTGGATAAGTTAAAATAAAATACCAGTAATAGTGCTTGTCACATGATAAGACTTCAGCTAAATGTTTGCTATTCTTCATCATTCGAGAAATATTTCTTGGGCCCAGTTGCCCGCTGGCCCCGGGAAGCCTTCGGCAGCGCCAGGCAGCAGGGCAGCCTCTGCTCTTGGCCCCCGTCACCCCTGCACTGTTACAGCGATGGCGCATCTGTATAATGGTACTATGCTTTTTGGCCCTGCCTTTCCTCTCTGGTGACTGAGCTCTTCGGGGGCAGAAGCCCTGCCAGGTTCAACTCTTCCTGGAATTCATCCCTTTTTCCTGAGATAGAGAAGGGCATTTTGATGGGGTTTTTTTTTTAATGTAAAAAGTTGTGAAATGACTGCATCGAAATGTAAAATGCTTCTGAAAATTAGCAGGTACTGGGTGAAGCAGCCCCCCTCACCACCCATGCCCGAGAAAGCTTTGGTCTGCACTTTCCTTCGCTCCCCCTTCCTTACCACCCCTGCACCCCTCGGGACCAGCCTTGCCCGGGAGCCCACCGAGCCCAGTTTCTCGCCTCCCTCCCTCTCCTCAGCACCCTCGCCAGAAATCTCCCTAGGGAAGGGGTAAGTTCAGGGGTGAGGGGAGGTAGCCCGCAATGTCTCCTTGGCACATTACTTGGCAATGTTTTTTTTTTTTTTTTAAAGATTTATTTATTTGACAGACAGAGATCACAAGTAGGCAGAGAGGCAGGCAGAGAGAGAGAGGCAGAGAGAGAGAGGAGGAAGCAGGCTCCCCGCCGAGCAGAGAGCCCGATGCGGGGCTCGATCCCAAGACCCTGGGATCATGACCCGAGCCGAGCCGAAAGCAGAGGCCTCAACCCACTGAGCCACTCAGGCGCCCGGCAATGTTTTTTAAAAAGGCTGAAGGTGTAATGGTTTGTTTCTTTGGCTGTGTCAGAGTGTCCCCATATCAAAATGGCTGTGTCAGAGCGGCTGCATCAACGTGGCTGAAACCAAAGGCTGTACCGAAACGATATGAACTCGGCCAGGAAGCCACCTGGCATGTTGTGGTCCTTGATAATGGATTTCAAAACATACACCACTGTAAGTGGATTAGCAAGCAATCAAGCTACTCTGAGCACCAACTCTCCCTGTGGAAATTCCTTTTCGTTCCAGTGAAGATGTTTCCACCACCCTAAGCATCAGAGAAGTTAAGGATGCTGCCTGATGTCACACAGCAGACCAGAGAACAGAGATGATTAGAGCTGAGTATGGTCTCATTAATCTCCCTCATTTTACAGCCAAGAGAGAAAGTGACTTGATCAAGGTCTCACAGAGAATTGGATTTTCACACATTAGATCAGAAACACATGATCAGTTCTCAGGTAACTTCTCCACGCTGTGCACTGGACCACAGCCTCACCACTGGACTCATGGCACATGTGCAACAGAATAAAACAGGTGCTGACAAAGCTGAGCTAAAGCTCTGACTGCTCGAGTCCTAGGCATGCTACTTGAAAACTGGATTGGCTAAGTTCTTGGTGAAAGAAGCTTTCGTGTCCAGCTGGGCAGGTTTTCAATATCCCATTAGCCAGGCAGCCCACTGGAGCAGGAAGGCCTCTTGGTGGCCCCAGTCTGCCCGGTCCACAGTGTGGGGGCGCCGACCTTTATGCCTCTATTTCCAGAATTGGTATTTCTGCAGCCTGCTAAAGAAAGAAGCCTCCGCTGACCTGAGTCAGGAAATGATCTAGCCCTACTGTCTTTATGGCTCTATGACTTGGACTGAACAGAGTCTATCTTGAGTAAAATCAATGATAAAAACTGCATTTACAAGAATAGATTTCCAGAGGGTGTTTAGGGAGTGGTGTTATCCTAGGCTAAGGCTTCTCGGATGAACCTGGACCCTTGATAGGCCTCTGCCTCAGTTTATCCCTGGGCCACCGGGACTGGAGCTGACCTGGGTTTGAAGCATGTGACAGAGGGAAGTGAGGAGAGGGATGGCAATCACAGGGCCCCATGAAGGTGGCCTCTGGTGTTGCTGGTTCCAGAAGCCACAGGCCCACTGTGGGGCAGACCCTTGTGTCTGGGAAGGCATGGTGGTGGTGGGGGCAGGGGGGTAGAGGTGGGGGGGTGCACTGAAGTTGCTGTCAGACACATGAGGCCTGAGAACTGGTCAAGTTTGCATCACGGTCACAAGCAGGGGCATGACAGCAGGGACCCCTCCACCGTCTGGACCTGTGACCATGGGCAAGCCACTTCACCTCTCTGGGCCTCCCTCTGCCTTCTCGGCTATAAAATGGGGAATCATAGTGGACTATCTCGTAGTTGCACCCTGAGGAGTCAGTGAGCTGCTAATTTGGAAAGCACTCAGTAGTGTCTGTACCCAGTGAATCCTATCAGTCTGTGTTTGTTGAATAAAGTAAGTAGTGATGAATGATACCCATTCGGGGCTCCAGGCCTGCAGAGGGAGGTGCTCGTAGTTATTTGATACTTCTCTCCAGGTATGTTGGCAAGAAACACATTTTATTCTCTGGTTCTCAGCCCTGGCTGCATATTAGAACCAACTGAAGAGCTTTTTAGAGATAATGATGCCCAACTCCCATGCCCCCACCCTGCCCCAGCCACATTTCTGGGGACAGAGCTCAAAGGAAATTCTTCTTCGAATGAGTGGTCGCCAGTGAGAAGCCCTAGTCCAGCATGCAACCCAGGGTAGCCAGGCCCTCTGCTCTCTGGCTCCATCTTACTACACCTGCACTCTCTCAGATCGTCTCGCAGCTCCTCATTCTAAAATACTGTGATCCAGGGGGTTTGGAGGACCCAGGAGGTGGCTTGGCATGGCCCTGACCAGACTACATTGGTTGTCACAAGGAGAGGGTGTGTGAGTGAGTGGACGAGGAAGCGTGCCTACATCAAGCATATCATTTCCCACAGACATAGTCCCTTCCTGGGAACAGGACAAGATGACTAAGATAACAGAGGGGTGTGTGGCATCTCTGGGAAATCCTAAAGCTAGCTTAGACCAGACAGCTTGGATTTATGGCAGACACAGAGGCTGTGTGCCTGAGAAGGGGAAAAGGCTTTTTTCCAAGGACGAAGGAGGAGGATTAAGACCTTTGAAGCTGGGGATGTGGAGGGCCCCACACATGCATGCCAGGATACAGAAACAGGTTCCTGGGAAGGAGAAGGGAAACGGGAAGTTGCCGTAGTTGAACATCTGATCTGTGCAGGCACCAGGGGCATGCTACTTATCGAATCTCATTCCTTCCCAGCAACCGCCTGGAGGGCAGGTGTTCTGATGCCCATCCTGCAGACCCCACAGGTGGCGAGCGGCTGTGCTAGGATCCGACCCAGGTCACTCTGATTCCAGAACCCCATGCTCTTTCCTCTACGACTCAGTGCCTCACTCATTCAGAGCTTCCTGTCCTCATAACCTCCCACACCCAGACCACACCAAGAGTCAGAAGGAAGCAGAAGGGTTGAGAATGACCCAAATCCAGATCCAGAATTCCCACATTCAAGGTCACATCCGGGCTCAGGAGAGTTTGTTTGGGACGCCAGGGTGACAGGGAGATTACTCCCAATTTCCGGAACAAAGAGGCTTATCCTTTGAGAGCTAGTCTATAAGCACAGAGTGAAACAGCATGGGAACTGGCAAAGTCACCATAAAGAGAAGTGGGCCCTCCCAGGACATGGTTGTTGACTGCCTGACACTGAGAACACAGTGAGGGAAGCAGGCCTCCGTGAGCTGCCGCACCTCAGGAGCTGTGACAGGTTTGTGACAGGCCTAGCCTATGTCCGTCCAGGGCGAGGACAACCTGACAGCCCGGAGGTAACAGCCTGCTCAGTGTAGCAGGTGCCATGGTGGGGGGGGGGGGGGCTAAACTGGGGGGCTGCAGCTCGGACTAGCCATCCCTTAGACCCTGCCCTCTGGCCCCACCTCTGCACTCATGCCGCTGCCTTGGGCACGTCACCCAGCCTCCCCCCTGGCTTGCCCTCGTCCATACTACTTGTCCCTGCTCCCAGCTGGTGAGAGGGGCCAGGGCTCTCACTAAGGACCAAACAGGCCCGGAGCCCCCATCTCTTCACTCAAAGGCCTGAGGGGGACATGCCGCCCATCAGAAAAGTCCCATTCCTTTCCACTCACACATCTTGGGCCTACTTGTGTGTGAGCCCTGAGCCCTTGGGATGAGGAGACGATGGGGTCACGGGGCTGCTCCCCGGAAATGTACCATCTAGGAACCAGGTAACATTATAAAAACAGAAAGCACATTTTCTTTGGGGAGGCCTGGGGACTGAGGAGCGTACACTCCAGTAATCTGCAGAGTTAGAGAAAGATGGGTACTTGTGGAGGATCTGAGAAGTGCTCCTGGACACACATGTGCCAGTTTGCAAAGCCAGTGTCACAGGCAGACAGCTTCCCCCAAGCTAGCTCTCTTGCTGGGGTGAAGCCCAGACCCCTAAGCACAGCCCGGCTGTGAGCGGAGCTGACCCAGCACTGGGCTGGGACCTCCCGTATGTCTTCCCTCGCTGGTTCAGAGTCAAATGAAAGTCTTGCATAGCAGAATTTGTACCCTGTCCTCGCTGGCACATAGTAGGTGCTTTGTGAATGCTGAAGTGAACAGGACCAGCCACCCTCTGCTTGCTTGAAAGCCCTGAGTTCATTAGCACCCAGGTGATAAACCTGACTTCCCAAGAAGAAGGCGGGCTTGCTTTTTTAAGGGTGCTAATGGGGCAATAACAAGGTGGTAAATGTCTGTTTGTCTTTCCTCTCCTAGAAAGGCCATCTTCTCCCATCCCCACAGTGTCCTTTCAAAGCCCTTCTCTTTAATGCCAAGTGGAGGAGTTCCACACAGCTATTTGCATTTTCAATTCTAGAAATCATTAATATTTTAAAACTGCCAGCACTGCGGTTTATTAACACACTTACATTTCCCACCTGCTGCTGGTAAAGGGGAATTTTGTAGTTGAGAACTATTCAAACATGGGGTGGTTTCCCAACTTTTGTTCAAATTCTACTTTCAAATCCCTGCTCTCGGGAGCTTACAGCGCGGTGGGGGAGGCGAACATGGATGCTGACAGTGAGAATTTTGAGGGATGGCTGTGTGGACAGAGGGAAGTTCGGGGGGACCAGAGCCAGGGAGCTCTTGGCACAGGCTGGACAGTCCAGTCAGGTCTTAGTGGAGGGGTTCCGGTTCCAGGGCAGTATTTTTGTAGCCAGTGGAGAGAACATGAGAGACTCAGAAGACCTGTGCTTAGGGCAGAACTTCAGATCACTTTTAGTTGTCACGACAATAGACTGAGGTTAAGCTCAAGGGTCTTTGAGTCAGACAGGCCTGGGCTCAAATCCCAGTTCTGACACCACTCGCTGGGTGGCAATCATCATCATTAACATTTTCTGTGTCAGGGCGAGGGGGGGCTTTGCAGGCATGCTCAAGGTAAGCAGGAGCACAATGCGGGGAACCTGACCTTGTGTGGCTCCCCACCCTGGCACCACACCCCTGCCCTCACTAGTGTGACAGGTTCCCTTAATGCTCACAGCCACCCTGCCCTAACTCCTGTTACCTGCCCCCTTCACAGTAGGAGAGACGGAGAACCAGAGAGGTTAAGTCCTGTGCTCTGGACCACACAGGTAGCCAGATAGGATGTGACCCCTGAGCTCCGGCAGGATTCAACACGGAGGCCTTGTGCCATGTAGTCCAGTGCCTGGCGTGAGGAAAGAGGTGGCAGCCCAGTGCTGGCAGGATTGGGGCACATGGGAAGGCAGCTGCCGTGGTTGCTACAGTCTTTCAGAGCCCGGCTCATGAATCTCTCTGTCCCTGTCCCCTGGTGTGTCCCGCTCAAGCCCTGGCACCACGGCCACCCTCCCACATGCCCCACCTCTCCTGAGCCATGTCACTCCCCCTTTCCATTCCCTGTCACTGTTCCTGGCACACCATGAGGCTACAGGCAAGGTTGGCTAAACGGATTGAGAGAAAACAATATAAGCCTCACCAATTCCCAGAAGGAAACGCTTGCCAAAGATCTTTAGCCTGGACACATCAATATAAAAATGACACAGCTATAATTTGCTTTCAGATTCAAACTGGGAAGGTGAACTTTGACCCCGTCAAAAAATGAGAACAAATTAAATTGAAACACAAAGTCATTTCCCTTGTTCCAGGGCTCCGGATTTCTAATTAACGTGCAGCACAGCTTGGCGGCCTATAAGGGGGTCTGTGAGGTTGGTGCTGCTACCTCGCAGACGGAGCCCAGCTCAGGAGAGCGCCTGCGTCCATTTGTTTGTTTTCTTTCCTGGGATGTATTGTGCTTCTTGTGGTATCTAGGTCCATGGATAAGAGCAGTCCCAAGTGGTTAGAAAAACAAACAAACAATAATTACTAGAAGCTGACCTTGCACAAAAGAACACACAAGATAGCCCTCAGCACAATCACTCATCCACTCTGACCCAGAGGGGATGGGACAGTAACCACAGCGGACCTGGGGGAAAGGAGAGGGGAAGCTCCTCGTGGGGAAGCAGAGGCCTCTGTCCCCCGCCCCTTCCCTGAGAGCTCCCACTGCACTCAGAGACCTGGCAGTGCAGCTGGGAAATGTGGTTGCGAAGACAGCAGTGAGGGACAGAGACCTCACTCAGGTAATGGCAGGGCAATCAACAGGGGCTGAGTAGGTTACAAAGGAAACTGACTTGGAGCAGAAGGTGACAGTGCTCCCTGGACTCAGGTCTGTCAGGAGGTGGCCACCTCTCCTGCTTGGGGACGTAAGGAATGGGGTCATACTCTTCAAACTACTGATTTCCAGACTTGCAGGGGTGAGAATCCCCCGATGTCCTTGTTAAAATGACAGGTTTCCTGGACCCCTACTCAAGACTCACTGAATTAGAATCTGCAGCAAAATGCCTGGGGATCTATATCTTTTTTTAAACTAGTGCCCTGGGTGCTTCCTATGATTGGACAGTTTCAGAAATTAACTGGAGCACTAACACTTCCCTTATTGGAGCCTTTGGAATACAGCCTGGCCTTGGAGAAGTCACATTCCTTCTCTGAGCTTCCATTTCCACGTCTGTATGATGGGGATGGGGATCCCTGCCTCTCGGGGCTGTACTGCATCTGTGGAAGTGCAAGAAGCATGTCAAGTGTGTAGACAGGGCCTGGCACTTAGGAGATGTGCAGGGTGTGAAGTCTCGCCCTTGTATGCATGAGAAGGCTGCTGTCCTCCAAACCAGTGCCCCCAGTGGTGCTGAGAATCCCTCTTCCAGTTCTCAAGTTTCTGGCTAACGGCCACTACAGAGCCTTGGCCTCCACCAACCCCACTCCCCAGGGACGCTATCTGGTTCCAGGACCCTCCAAGGAGCCAGTCCCACGAGACTTCAGAGCCTTCCCCAGTGCTGGACATCAGGACACAGGCTTCCTTGCGGGAGCTCTGCTAGGGAGGCCGGGGTAGGGGTGACCTTCCAAGTCCTTGACAGAATCAGCCTGTGCTGACAATGCATCTTTCAGATTTCTACTCCCCATTTCCAAGGCTCCCGCCAGGGCTCCTGATACTCTCACAACAGTTGGCCCAGTCTGGGAAGAAGGACTCTCCCCTCCGAGTGGGCCTTGGGGAGTGAGTTCCCTCCCTGTTCATGTAAGTCTGCAAGAAATAGGGTTAATGGGGTGAAGAGATGCCAGCCACAGGGCTGTATCTGGGCTGAATTATGTCCAGAATTTGTATGGTTAAGTCCTAACTCCCAGGACCTCAGAATGTGACTGTAAAGCCGCTGCCTTCGGCTCAGGTCATGATCTCAGGGTCCTGGGATCGAGTCCCGCATCAGGCTCTCTGCTCGGCAGGGAGCCTGCTTCCTTCTCTCTCTCTCTCTGCCTGCCTCTCAGTGTACTTGTAATTTCTCTCTGTCAAATAAATAAATAAAATCTTAAAAAAAAAAAAAAAAAAAAGAATGTGACTGTATTGGGAGACAGTCACAAGGAGAAATTTAAGACAAAATGAGGTCTTATGTAATCCAAAGCGCGGTGTCCTTATGGGAAGAGGTGGTGGGGACACAGCCCTGCCCAGAAGGAATAGCACGGGAGGGCAGAGAGAAGACGGCCATCCACCAGCCCAGGGGAGAGGCCCAGCAGCACCAGAGATCCGATCTCCGTCTGCCATTTGTGTGGTAGCCAGAGGAATGACAACAGAGGGCTTAGGCTTTGGTGTAGGCTCCTTCCCTTGGCTCTTGGACCCTGATTTGGGGAAGTTTTCTCCTCCGGGGAAGAGGAAAATTGTGTTGGCTCACAGGTTGGTAACATGGGCTACCTCCGAGAAGCTAACATAAGCATGACAAGCCTGGCATTTACTAAGTGTGTGACGCATGTTATCTCCTCTTCCCCGTGCAGCTGTGCAAAGTTGGCCTGGCCTGTAACCCCTCTGAACCTCGATTTTATCACACAGGAAACGGGCCTCCCAACCTTTGTGTACCTCACTTAACAGAGCTGCTGGGAAGCCCAGCAAGGTAACGTACGGGACAAGTTCAAGAAAGTACAGAGAGCATTACAGACGGGAGGGACCATTGCATCCAGGCAAAGCAATGTTGTCCTCTCCAAGAGATGCTTTTAAACAGAGATCTGAAGTACAGAGCCGTAGAAAGGGTGGTGGGTTTAGATACAGAGGCTGTGGGTCCAAGTCCCAGCTCTGCCATTTCAGTGATACTGTAGCCGTGTTGCTAAGCTTCAGGTTCCTGCCTATGAAATAGGCATGGGGACAGCTGTGACAGAAGACGCGAATACTTTCAGGCGTCCACCAGTTCCCTCAGCCTTCAACTGGGGTCATGGCAGACAGGGAGCCCAACACCTGCCAGTCCACGTATGGCCTCCTTCTCAATCACGGTTGACTCCTGGCTTCTCCCCACCATCCAGGCTGACTCACAGCAAGGACAAGGGCAAGTATTTGGGGTGATGCAAACAGCATAACAAGAAGAGTATTCAAAAAAATAAAAAAACAAAATCTCTCTCCTGCAACACTCATCCAAGCGAAGGATGTGTGCAAGGCGAGACCTCCCAGAGGGGGCTGAGGGAAGGCTGGGTCTGCTGTCCTTGATGCTTCACAGCTCCATGTCGTCCGGCTCTCTGAATAAGTGAAAACATGAAGCAGTCAGGACTTGAACCACTGCTCACAGGATGAGGTCAGAGCTTACGGATGAGCCACTGAGTGTTAGCTCTGTAATTATGTCTCCGGTCAACAGCTCATTTACCAAAACCATGCTGGATGTATGTACTTTACATGGGGGAGGGTGAATGAGAGAGATGGCCCAACACACCCTTCCGGTTTTGAGGCACCATTTTGAAAACCAAGTAAGTCAGCAGTCATTGGTTGTCATGTGACATTCTAATAATGCCCCCAGAAAATGTGCCCAGAGAAAAACCATTTCTCTGGCTCTGCAGGCATTCAGAGTCCGGCCGCCTACGCCATTAGGAGAGCAGTTCTGGAGACCCGGTCTCCACACCCTGCAAGGGATCAGGAAGTGATCAGCAAGGGATGGGGGAGACCGTCTTCCCTAACAAAGGGTTGCCATTACAATAATAGTTGAAGACTCGTGGGTTGTATCCAGCCTGTGGGGATCACTGTAGAGTACATTCCGGCCTCCATAGAGACCTTCCTGGGGTTGGCTCCTGCTGCTGGGCAAAGTCTGTGAGGGCCCACATGTGGTCAAGGGAAAACCTGCCAGGAGGCTTACTTTAGTGAATGGTCCAAAGGGGGAGGAAGAGAAGAGGAAAGGAAGACAGAGGGAAAGAAAGAATCAGAGCACTTTCTGGCCCATAGCTGCGGGCTGAGTTCTGGTCCTGGAATCAGCTAATACCAGGGCCAACCTTTGACTTGGACATCAGACTAAACTTTCCGTCAACTGTGGTTTGTAACGTAAGTAACTGATAATGTGAGGATCAAGCAGAGTTCAGGGAAGGAGCCTGCTTATTCGGCTCTCTACTGGGCCCAGAGGAAGGAACAGGCAAGAACACTAACTCAAGTACCACTGAAGCCTCCCATTGTAAAAAAGTGACACCTATCTAATAGCTTAAAGGTGGTGGCCCAAAAGGCCATCAAATGCCAGAGTTAACCCAAGAATAGAGATTTCTTTTTGCTTATAAAACAAAACATCTATCAGAAAAGAAACGGGGAATTTATCAATGGACAATAAGGAAAAGAGAGACTCTGAGAACTGCTTTGATTGCTTCAACGTTACATTCTAGGGAACCCTAGTGGGGGCAGAATCAACCTAGACTTCTTTCTGAATGTTCTCTGAGTAGAAGCCCGGTGTGGTAGAAGACAAGGAAGTCAGGGGGCCTGGTCCTGGCCCTGCCCTCATCCGTGGTGTATGTGAAAACACTGCGTGTGAAGAGTTCTCCCTGCAAAGGCCTACTTGAGGTGGATGATTTCCCACACGAATGGAGCAGACGGGTGTCAGGCAGGCTGTGGTGGAGTCCGAGGCCTGTGTCCTGTCTCAAGGGGGTAGCCCTTCCCCAGCACCTGCCTGTTAATGCCATGTAGGGATTAGGCCCTGACTTCCATGACCCTTTCATATCATTTTTCAAGAGATGCTGGGGATTTTGAATTTTATGTGAAATTTCTACATATTGGAAACTATTTTTTTTTTAATTGTAAAGCAAAAAATAAATGTCCAGGGTTTGGCACATGTTTCTGTTATGAGCTGTGGAGCCCTGAACACCTGAAGGAGCTGGTTTTACTATTGAATGTGACGGTGATTCGTTCTTTGGGTCTGACTTCCTATTTTATTTTATTTATTTTTTTTTAAGATTTTATTTATTTATTTGACAGACAGAGATCACAAGTAGGCAGAGAGGCAGGCAGAGAGAGCGGGAGGAAGCAGGCTGCCTGCTGAGCAGAGAGCCCCATGCGGGGCTCGATCCCAGGACCCTGAGATCATGACCAGAGGTGAAGGCAGAGGCTTAGCCCACTGAGCCACCCAGGTGCCCCTGACTTCCTACTTTAAAAGGAATGGAGAGGGAAAGACCTTTCTCCAGGACATTCCTGCTTGCAGGAATTTTTTCTGGGGGTCTATAATGCCAAATGCCATCATCTCCCAGCCTCCTCTGAACAAAATGCTGTGGGGCCTCCCGGGGGCAGGAGGGCTAATCCTCCATCTCTCCCAAAGGCCAGGAAGTGGAAAACTCTAGAACTTACTGTTTAGAGACAAATAACCCCATGGAGCTTGGACACAGAGTGGGGACTTGGTAGCAAGCACCATCTGGTGGGCATGGCCTCTAGAGACACCAAGTTCTGCCACCAATTGCTTATTTGACCTTGATAGAGTCATCTCTCCTCTCAGAGCTACGGTGTCCGCATCCGGCCATACAACGAAGAGGTCCAGCTCAGCCACGTCTGAGGGCCAGGTCAGTGCTGAGGCTCTGTTTCAGGGCCAAGCTAAGTGACTATGCAGAAGGTTGGACGACAGCCCCTCAGTGCCTGAAGTTGGCAGGCTCCTGGGTGTGTGTGTGTGTGCGCATGCTCACACCAGGCTTGGCTGTCAGGCCAGCAGCATTAGACAATACTCAGGGGTGGTGGTGGGGAGGTGGTTGAACCTCATGGGGAGGGGCCAACATGGAAGGGACGGGGGGCAGGCCAGGGAGGAGTAAAGTGAGGGGCAGACAGAGGTCAGGAGACCTCCAGGGAGATGGAGACAGATGCCCAGACAGATGTAGCAGGGGCAGAAAAGCAAGCCAACTTGGAAAAGGTGAGCAACTGCACCAAAGGTGCACAGAGACCCACTGGAAGGGCCGAGGAGAGTGTGAAGGGAGGGGCGGGGAGCATCAGGGAAGCCAGGGAAACTGCCAAACCATTGGCTTCAAATAAACATTTAACTCGCATCCAGAGACGGTCAGGCTGGGACTGAGCTGTGCGGCTCAGTGGAGAGGAGAGATAGAGGAGAAAGGGCCCCGGTGGGCTCTGCTGTCAGCAGACCAGCCGTCTGCACAGCACGCCCCAGCCCTGTGCTGCCACCACCCCAGCCGTGATACAGGGGGGCAGTGGGGAGAGGCCGTCCACGCAGATGAAATTCTCTGGTGCAGGGCTGGGATCTCAGATGGGGATCGTCAGGCTGTAGCAGAAAAGCCTGCCAGTTGGCCTTTGAGACCCAGATGAGCTGACAAGCAGCTGTGTGACCTTGAGTCTACTTCTTCACCTCTCTGAGCCTCATTATCCTCGTGTGACACAAGGGCATGAGTGCTTTAGTCACATCTGTGCTCACAGAGTGTCTGGTGACTGAGTTGTGGGGTATGGCCAGGGGCCATCAGCCTGTGTTCCCCTCATTAGGACCCCGCTGCTGCCACTGCCCTCCTGCATGGCTGGCAAGCTTCCTGGAGGTCTCTGCTCCATTGTCCCATCGCAGGGCAGCCCCTCCACAGAACAGCAGCTCTCCCTGGCACCTCTTTCCTTCCCTGCCTTCTTCCCTGCAGCATTCCTCCCCCCTCCATGTCTATGGGTTTATTTTCCCCCACTGGCATGCAGGATTTCTAAAGATGGCAGCTTCGCCATTTTATTCACGGCTGTAACCTCCAGACCGGACACAGCTGGTGCTGAACGGATGCTTGCAGAGGGAAGGACAGAAGCCAGGCAAACACTCATGCTGGCGCAGTCACAGGTGGCTTGAAGGACCACGCGGAAGTCAAGGTGTTTGGCCCTGATGGGGATGAGGAGCCCCACTCCCCTCCCTTGCTGGTCCTCCTGGGACACGGACTTTGGCTGTTCTCTCCGCTCTCACCCCCACTGAGTCCTGGGGCCTTCCCTCCTTCCTGATCCCAGCGCTCCCGGCTTCCCTGAAGCCCTATCCTGTGTCCACGCTTTGCATAGCACCCTGGGCACAGAACGCCCTCATCCCCTCGCTTTGCCAGGTCCCGACTGGCTTCAAGGGTCGGCGCCAGTCCTGCTTCATTCTTTGACCTGTTCGGATACTCATTGCTGAATGTCTGTTGCTGAGGAGGACGCTCTATGTAATCAGAGCAGATTCTACCAGCTCAGAAATGAAACCGTGGTCTCCAGGAACCCAGATCCCCCAGCAGAAGACAACTCCATTCCCTCCAGTGCCCCGCAGGCGAGGCTTGACCAGTGCTGAGAGGCTGCTGGGACCCTCAAGGGCTCAGGCGGTAAATTGCATTTCTGGGATTAAGGAAGTTATCTCTGTTTTGGGCCTGCAGGGAGACTAGAGGCCCTGGGTGGGAATGGTCTGATCCAAGGAGCATTAGCCATCCAAATAAGAGATGTTAAAGGCATCACTCTGCCATTGTTAGGGGATGGAGACACAGAGGGAGGGAGACTCTACTCCATCTGTGAGGAGAGAGGGGACATGACTGATGGGGAAGAAGGTCAAAGGGAAAGTTCTGCATTTGAGCCTCAGGCCCAGCCTTGCCCGTCAGGCAGGGGACAACTGGGACCCACTGAGATCTACGATATAAGGGCAGGATCCTCTGCTTGGTATGGGGTCCTTGTCTGAGCAAAGCTGGCAATAGATAGAAGGACTGGACCAGGGCAATTGCAATACAGGGCAGGGGGGGGGGGGGGGTGTCACATCTGGGGAATCCTCTAGGTCACCTTAATCCTAAATGTTCTAATTTAATCCCATATGTTCTAATTTAAATCCTAAATAAATCCTAAATTCCTTCCTTTGTCCCTCCCTCCATTTGTCCCTCCCTTCCTTCTTCTATTCTTTCTTTCTTTTCTTTTTAATAAATATTTCTCAGGCACTAGGACTGGGACAATCTCGGAGCAATCTCCTTACAAAGAAGACAGTAGAAGTCCCAGCAGCTGGGAAACAGGCATCCCTGCCTGATAAAGGGACTTCATGAAACCATGTTAATAAGTTTTTTCTTCATCCCTAAGCTACTGTGTGTGTTGGGATGCGGCTGCCTGTGATCTGAGCGGGGTTAGGGCTGATCAGACCTTTCTTTGGTAAAAATGGCTCCCGTTGTGGAGGAGAGGCAACACCTGGTCCGGAATGCCCTGAACCACCCCTCTTCCCTCTATCACCATGTGGGCTGCACGGTTAGAACGCTCTGCTGTTACGTGGAGTGTCCCCTTTACACCCTTAGCATTTCAAGGACCAGAGGGCAGCAGGTCTGTCTGTCCACGCCATGGAGGCTGGCATGCAGCTCAGGCCCAGTGCCCAGCAAGGATTTGCTAAATGAGTGACTACGGGCTTGCTGAATGCACGGGGTAGGTCAGATCCCATCCTGGCCCTATCCTCCAACACATACGCTGCTTCCATTGGGCTTGAGAATGAGGAGCCAGGGGATCAAGCTTAGTCCGTGTGTTCTGTTGATTCTCAGAATCACGTGGATTCAAGGGAGGGTGGAGGGTGTGCAGGGTCTCGGTTCATTTAGGTACCAGATACAACAATGGTGGCACGGGAGGGTGGGGTGACTTCCCCAAGTTTTCACATTACAACAGGGGAAGGTCAGGTAAGGCACCAGAAGTCTGAGAAGGAAGGACCATTAGAGACTAATGAGTTCAGCCCGTTTTCCAGGTGAGAACACTGATTCCCAGGGACAGGCTGGCTCCGGCTAAGGGTCACTCAGACAAGGAAGGCAGGTCTCTTGTAAGAAGTCATTCTATGCACACAAAACACATCAGGCAATGCATCGCAAAGTACCACTCGAGCCTTTTCAAGTGCTGAAACCCATCCCAGCAGGTAGGAGATAAGGAAAGAGGTTCAAGGCAGATTCCGACTGACCAACGGACACGTAACGCACGCCGCCTGTGTGGGTCCCCTACTTGAGTCTCAGTTCTCTAATAGTTAAAAAAGTACAGGAGGGGAAATTAACTTGAATGACATTTTACTTTACTCAAGTCTCTAAAATACAATTTCTACATGTAATCAATAGGACAAATTGTATTAATGAGCTATGTGCAGGACTTTCTGCACGAAGCCTGCCATGAGGCTGTGTGTCTAACATGCACACATCCCGGTCAGTCGGACGGCCTTGTGTGTGCTCACATCAGGCTAGCAGCTACATAGTGGACAGCAGAGCATTCGGGTAGTCAGGGAAGGGTCTGGGGGAGGAGTCCTTGAGGAGGGGAGGGCATTCAGCAAGGCAGACAGGAGGGAGCAGGCTTTACGGTTGGAAGCAACGTTACAAGCAAAGGTAGAGCACTGAGAATGAGAAGCATCTGCTGCCGGAGGCCACTGGCCTGGCTGGGGTTGGGAGTCATGCAAGGTACACGTTCAAGGTGATAATCACTGAGTTGTCTCCTCCCTTGTTCTACACAGCCCCCTTCCAGCAGCATGACCAACCTTATAACTCATATGGCCCTCAGTGGGTATCAAGCACCCTCCTGCTCATTGTGCAAGCATATCTTTATACTGCCCTGCAAAGTAGACCTGAAAGAAAGACGGCCACCCATGGCTACAGGGTTGAGCTGCACAGGAACCTGACCTCCAGCCCCCCTGCTCCCACCAGGACACCAGCTCTGCCCAGAAGCCAAGTGCAAGGGGCTCCTCCCTGGGCCCTATCAGGCCGATGCTCTTGCCATGTCCCTTGCCTGCCCTCTCTCATCCTCTGCTAGGCCTGAGCCTCCCACCCTGCCCAGTCTGGGAGTTTCCTCCCTTGGGGAACTTTCTCCAACCCTAGTCTTAAGATTCCACCCCAATTTCTCCCGTCTTTGAATTTCTATGAAGGAAGAACCTAAAATTTTGTTGTAAAACAAGTTGTTTCTAAAGATTTTTGTTATCAGACTATTCCCTCCTCCCATTAAAGGTCTAAGAGGAAGAAGGAAAAGAGGAGGTAGGGGGACAGGGAGAGGGTGACAGACTCCTCCCCAAGTTCCTGATGTTACATCACAGCAGCAACGAATGGCAAAGAATGGTAATTTCGGGAAGAGGGAAACAAACAGAATCTAGCCAGGAGTCCGGTTAATTGTGAGCTCCAAAGAGGCACTGACAGATTCCAGCCCCAGACTGGGGGCGGTGTGTTGGGGAGCGCTGGAAGGCTGCCATCTCAGCCTCCCACGGGGCCCTGCAGGTACGGCTGGGGGAGCTGGAAAGGCTCTGCGAGGCTGTCTGTCGAGTCACCCACACAGAGAGCTGCTCAGGCGGTGGAAGGAGCCTGGGAGAGGCAGCGTGGGCTGGCCACCCCCGAGGAAACAGAAGGGGGACAAACACTGTGTTTGTAAACACAACTACAACCCTGAGCCCCATTCAGGCAGAACTGGATTCAAGCCCTGGCTTTACCCCTGTGAGGACCGTGAGCTTGGGCAGAGCTTGGCTTTAGCCGCAGGGGGCTCAACAGGGCAGGTGACCCTACTTGCCTCTTGGGGGATTCAGGAAGCCAAATGAGCTGGCATATGGTACGGTGCCCAGCATGTTGTGGGCTAGTGACCACGTCCTCAGGCTTTCTTTCTCTTTCCTTCCTCTTTCTCTGTCTTCTCACCCAGGGAAATGGGACAGGAGGGAATTACAGTGCTCTGGATAGGAAGCCCGCCATTCCCCAGTAACAGCTGGGGCTGATTGGGATTTACTGTGTGTCAGGAGCTGTGGTAGGCTCTTCCCTGGATCACCTCAGTTCATCTTCTCAACAATCCTAGTGGGTAAGAGGTCTCATTAGCATGTGCTTGATCTTGGCGTTGGTGAAAGGAAGATGCAGAATTCAACCCAAGACTGTGGCTTCGGAGCTCACACTGTTGATGCCACTCAGCAGAAGCACTTACGCACTCGTTTCTTTTCCTATTCCAAGCTCTTTGTTCCTGCAAAGGCACTAACGCCAACACTAACTCGGCTGTTTATGTCATCTCCCCAGCCAGCCGCCTGACCCTCCGTGGCCCAGGACCTGGCTGGTCATAGATTAAGTGCCCAAGAAGTATTTGCTGGGGAGAGGAGTGTGTCTAAAAATCATTTGCTTGGGAAAGAGATTAGTCAAGCTCACCCTTCACCCGACAGAGAAGAAACTCGGCTAATTTTGTTCAACAGGATGTTGAAAGAATCGGAAATCCATCCCAGAGTCGTTGACTCGGGCCAGCCTGCTTTCCCTGTGACAGACCCTGCTTTCCCTGTGGCAGATTCCGTGATGGCACGTGTGCATGTGGAGTTCTACACACTCATTCCGGACTTCAGGGCTTGGGGCACCTAGAGAAATAGAATTCCCTAGACCTGACCCTGTGTCTCGCCACAAGGTGGCGCTCTTCTCCCCACGGCTTTTGCACTCCCCTTCCTTGAGAAGTCTCAAGGATGTAAGTCCAGTGAAACCCATTTCTCTGTCATCTTACAGATCAGCCGCAGACTCCACAACACAAAACGGAAACCCCCTCCTAAGTCCATGGGAAAACTGAAAGGTGCAGGTTTCTCTTACGACTTCAGGTTTTCTGCAGACAGAGAGAGTGAGAGGCAGCCTGCTGAAGGAGGCTCTCCCACCGGGTGCCGGTAGCCCCTGCAGGCAGCAGGTGGGTGGGTGGGGAGGCAATCAAGGTTGCCAGAACGTGGCTCCTGCTTCCTTTCCAACTCACCCTGACCCGCAGAGCCCTCGCCAGCCTGCCCCAGTCCCTGAGCACACAAGTTCTTCTGCTCTGCCTTGGTAGCTGCTCTGTCCCTGAACGGGTTTTACCCCCAGGTAATTCAACAATTAAGTTAAAAAAAAAAAAAAAGTGTAGCCAGTGATTTGGGGCGCAGTAGTTCACACCTGCAGTGTTTTGGGGGTCCTGGGGATTCATTATACAGTGAGGTACATGCATTGTTCCTCCTCACGTTGGCACACCAGTGAGTGTGCCCAGCATCTCTCGGGGATCCTAGAGCAGTGAAGGGAAGAGTGGGAGTAGAAAAGGATGGGGAGAGCAGGAGAGAGAGAGTACGCAAACCTGTACGCGCATATCTACTGCAGGAGGTGCAGGACCACTGAGAAGGTTTTCTAAAGTGGCTTCAGAAATAAACATGGGTTTGGAGTCCTGCTTTCCTTACTAGCTGTGCATGAGTGACTTACTGTCTTTGACTAGCTGTGTGTGCAAATGAACTTGCGTTGCTCTTCTTGATCATAAATTGGGGATTATCACCCTATCTTCTATGTAGGATTGTTGGAAAAATAAACAGATACTTGGCCCAGCGCCCAGCAAGTCAGTGTGGTCACGGTGATGGGAACCCGGCTCTTGTGATGGTTCTTTATGTGTCCGAGGGGTTTTCCTCTAGGAAGCGGGGACGGTTGCCCCCTCCTTCCTCAGTGCCACGCTCAGTCATCCACCTATTCTGCCAACATCATCAGCCTCTGCTCTGGGCCAGGCCCCGGGCCGGGCATTGGCTGAGGGACCAGAGGAGGAGAAGATGCCATCAGGCCTGAGTGCCTTCCCTGAGTGCCTTCCCCTGGCCCCAGCCAGCCTGCCTCCCATAACCAACCTCACCCTCCGCCCAGCGAAAATCCTTCTTTGGGTTCCCACAGCGGCCTCTTGCACATACCTCTGAAGAGCGCGCAGAACACAGTTTTAGAGTCCGCTCACCTGTCTCTCCTCCTCCCTCATCGGAGCACATCTAACCTGGTCATGCTACCCAGCACCCTGCTGCACCTCTCCTCTGCCCCCTTCCTCTTTCCTGTTCAAAGATTACACTGTCGAAGAGCAGCCGTGGGGAGATTCCGTTATTCTGAATTCCGAGACGATGTCACGAAGGGGCTTCACCACACCCCCCAGCTTCAAGGTCCCTGAGCTGGAGAAAACCCCCTGCGGCGTGAGGCGCCTGCTTCCAGTCTCCTGCATTCCCAGAGACGCAGGATGCTGCGGTCCTTCCAATTCTGGGTCCCCAGCTGCTCAGAGATGGCCTCGTTGGACTAATCACCTTCTAAACAAATGGCACGGTGACAAGCAGGGTGGGGGGTGGGAGGCTGGGGCCGCACAAGCTGGTGTTTTCAATTTAGAGGCCATGCATTATTTACACTGCCATTACTCCCCTCAATTTGACTTCACGCTTTAGCCCTAATTTCAGTATAATCAAAGCCAATGAATATTTAATCAGGATTGCTTCCAGAAATTGAGTAATGCCATTAACATAATGGCCTCAGGACTTCAAAGCTGCTTTCCTTCAAATGCATCTGACTTACACCTTTCCCCACCCCCATCCCTTTAACCACTTGTATTTCAGAACAGAAGGGGCTTCGGGACCTAGAAGAACAGCTTGTCCAGGTGCCAGGAAAGAGGCTGGATTCGGGGAGCGGCACAGGCCCAATGAGAGAGATTCGGAAGGGCAGCCAAACTCAGCAGGTGGACCCCATGTCAGGCACCTTGATCTATAAAAATATGGAATTGTAGCCACATCCCTGAGGGTCTTTGAAGACCTTCAGAATTCAGTTTCCAAACATGGCTATTGTTGCACACGGCCAGGTTTTGGGAGGACTGGCTTAGACTGTGGCCAGCCGTCCATCACTGCCAACAAAGCTGTCCACTCTAGGTGTTCTCCCTCCCTCCTTTCCATCTTTCTTTCTTTCTTAGGTACCTACCTACCTACCTACCTACCTCCTTAAGTAATCTCTACACCCAACTTGGAGCTCAAACACACGAGATCAAGAGCCGCATGTTCAACTGAGCCAGCTAGGGGCCCCTTGGGGGTCATCTTTGGATGTCCTTGGCTGAATGGCCTCCTTGTCTGGTGTGAAGCCTGCCTCTCTGGCCCACCCAGGCCCTGGACAACCTGCAGATATTAGAAAATGTTCTCCCCTCTTCCTGTGCACTGTCCTCCTCACAGAGCCAGGTGTTAGTGGAGGCTCTGTGGAGGACACAGTGGGGGAACTGTCCTCCACTAGCTTCCCAGGAGTTCAACGTACACATTGTCGGGGGCTACACAGAGCTTCCAGAGCACTAATACCTTTGTCTCCTCCTTTCATCCTGGAAGGATCCACATGTTCCTTCCACAGGATCAAGCTGGTGACCTTCCCAAGGGGGCTCGAGGATCAGGAAGAATCTATGGGTATTAGATGCTAAAACTGGGAGCTTCCTTAGGACCTTCTGGGTCAACTGAAACATACAAAATGGGAAATGGGTCCGAGGTCACAGCTGGACAGTGGTGGGATATGGCCTGGAATGTGGCTGCAGGGGCCTTAGGTTCCCTGCCCAGGGTCTTTTCCTTTACGAAAGGGCATGTGGTCTCCAAGCTGGAGGAGCCACAGTGGCACATTTAAGGGCTGTGGGGGTGGGACTGAGGGGATGGGAATTATTCCTGGGAGAGGCCTCACTCGGTGTCTGTTGGGTGGTCAGGCATCTTTGGGGTGAGGACGTGAGAGAGTCGGGGAGCCGACAGACCCTAGTGTGCTGTGGGCTGCATGTGTGCAGCCTGGTCGGCCATGAACAGGGAGGGAGAGGGGGCTGTGCTCTGAGCTCCCAGAACCACAGGTAGCTCTTGGGAAACCATATTGCTCCAGGGGACCCCGATGTCTTTCTGGGAAGGCCCTGATGACTCTGCAGGAGGGTGAGCTCACCGAGCTGCCAAGCCTCTGTGCACACCTGGGTCAGGGTGCATCTCCTCCTCTGGCCTGTCTGCCTGGACTCCAGCCTCCCTTCCCAGACTGCAGACTGCCTGTGGGCAGGGCCTGAGCTGCCACTTCTCTCTGTGCCCTGGGGAATTGAGGGCACTCTCTGTTGGTGTCACATCCTGCCAATAGAGGACTCAGGTGCTGTTCACCAGCAGACAGGAAGCTGCCCGCCCTGCTGCACTAACCCACAGGGCTGGGGAGCTCATCACCTGATTCATCTGAGACATCGCTCAACGGCCTCCTTGTTAGGAGTGAGCAGAGGAACAAATGCCTGGTGCTGTCACCTGGTGGTGGCTTCCAGCACGGCGTCCTCCAAACCCACCTTGTTTTCCCTACCCATCCACTGGGAAGGAAGGCATGTTTCTGGAGCCCCTGTCTGGTGCCAGCTCTTTCTGTACTGTGTCTTTTAATCTTGGTAACAATTCTGGAAATTGGACACGATCATCCCCACTTTACCTACCGGAAAACTGAGGCTCAGAGGAGTGTGGTGATACAGCTGCAGGTAGGAGACGAAGGTGAGACATGGTTCCTCACCTACTCAGAGCCCAGAGTTCTTTCCACAGCTCCCAAAACTAATCCAAGGGGCTTAATCTGTGACTGAAGAATGTTAGTATTGACAAGACAGATGGAGGGAGTATGTGGGGTTCCTAGCAGTGTCTCTGGTGTCTGTAAAATCACCCCATGGAATTGTTCACCTGCCCCACCCGTTCTGGTCCCCCCAGACACACCCACCATGAGGGAACAGAATGAGCAATGGTGGGAAGCCCTCTAGATCTGCAGCTCATTATCACTTTGCTGGGGGTGGGCAAGTGTCCTGGTGCCTGGGCTGATGTGAGGGGCTAAGCCCCTGCCAGTCTGCTGGACAGGATGGCTGAATATTAGGGAAAGAAAAGGAATGTCCAGCTTACTGAGCCTGACCCTCGTCACGCCTCCAAGCCCTCAGCCTGACTTCAGACCAAGCTCTGAGGCATTTACTGAATGACCCCTGTCACAGAAAGATCCTACGGCTGGACAGAGGCTGGAAGAGCCTGCGCCCTCGTCCCTGTCCTCCCTCCTCTGCATCCCAGTCCCCGGGGACCTGCAACACGTGAACTCTGCCTCCACACACACAAAGCCGGTTCCTGGTTTGCGGATGACCTCAGCTGGGCCATAGGCAGTGAGAATGGCTATTAGGCTTAGGGTCAGTCCAAGAGCAAGAGCAGATCCCTGGGGCACAGGGAAGCAGTTGGGAGGCTGGAGCCAACAGAGACAGACAGGGACCAATTAGAGCATAAGCCTGTGACCAGGAGATGGGGAGAGGGAGGCCACTGGGGACAGCTAGGGGAGAAGGCCGGGATCGCAGAGCCTTCAGTGATCACCTTGGTCAGCCCCGTCATTTGGACCCAACGACAAAGGAAACTGCCCAAGACTACATGGTGTGTTGGAAGCTGAGACTGGTAAGAGCCTTTGCTCCCCAGACTGAGCTCCTCCACTGCTCGGCTGCAGGGCTACAGCCCTGTGATGCTTCCAGCACTTTAGTTCTGTCCGTCTTAATGCAGCCCCGTGGGCTTGTGAGGTGGAGGCTCTGATCTCCATTTCATGAGCAGAGAAACTAGGGTGCTCAGAGAGGAGACAAGCCTTGCCCAAGAGCAGAGATAAAGTCAGGGTGGAGCCTGGAACCAAGTGGGAGCTCCTGGCCCTAAGTCCCTCCTCCTACTGGCTCTGCACCAGCACCATTGTGTGCTGCGCCATCTCGTCCGCACGATGCCCACAGAGGGTAAGGTGATCCCTACTCTCTAGCTGAGAATGCTTGGGCTTGAGAAGCCAAGTAGCTGGCTCAAGTTCAGGGAGTAAATCAATAGGAAGGAGAACAGTATCTGAACATGGGTCCAGCTGGTCCCAAAGCCCTCAAGAGTCCTAGAAGCTGGAAATGCTTCTCTCCACCTGAGACACGTCACCCATCTAGCTGCCGCTGGTGGCGGGAGGTGGGGAGGTCGGCCACGGGCACCCTTTCAGCAGCTGTGTCTGCCTATCTGAGGGCTCTCCTTTGTCTCTTAGGCCGGACTCCAGGAGATGCTCATAATTTCTCCCCCTCGCTGCAGCCTCGTGGACTGTCCTGGTAGTGTGGGGCTCTGCCTTCATTTCTAGCCCGTCTTAGGAGGAGCCCTGCATAGGACCCAGGCTTTGTGAGCAGGCAGACGTGTTTGCCTGCTGGCGTGGCTCCTTAATGCTCTGTGGCCCAGGCATGGCAGACGTACTCTTAGAACCTCAGTCTCGTTCTCCCTAGAACAGAAACTGTAAGAACTGCCCCGTAGAGGTTTTGTAAGAATATAAAGTACTTGGCACACGGTAGGCACTCAGATAGTGATTGTCTGAATAGTAGCCCTTGCATGTTTATGTCACGCGTCTCTCTCTGCAGTAGGTGCTACTGGCTGTCCCGCGCAGACGCCACCAGGCCACTGCAAGGCAAGCTCACCTGACATCCAGCTGACGTATGTTTGTCCTCAGCCTGAGGCCACACTCTGGCCATTGGAGCCCACACTGTCCCAGTGACGGCTGGCCAGAGGTGCCAAGGAAGGTTTACCTCCCTCTCCCATCTGGCTGCCTTCAACCAGGAGCTAAGGAAATTAGTGGGTAAGTCACCCCGGCCCCCTTGCCTCTGCCTATTCTACACTATCTCCCAGAGTCCCAGCAGGATTGAGCCTCAGCTGCCCACAAAGGTAAACTCCTCAATAACATGTCCACGATCAGCTCCCTTTCCTTTACTCTCTTATTTTCCACACCCTCCTGGGTGTTTCCACTTTCCAAACACTTTCTTGCACTCAAATCCTTGTCTTAGGGTCTGCTCCGGGGTGACCCAAACTGAGGCTCTCATTACTCCATCAATTCCCTGTGCCTCCATCAGGAAGTGCCCAGCACGGTCTCACCAGCAGTGGAGTCCATCAAGTTCCCGCACATTTTTTGACCAAGTCCTTCTATTTCAGCACCGCCATTCCACTCCCACCCCCGCCAATCCAGTGATTTGGGGCAAGATTTCAAGGGCACTCTCTGCAGCAGAGGCAAGTTACCCAGCACATCCAGACTTCGTCGGACGGTGCCCCATCCGGGATGCACCTTGTACTTCCTGGATGGTTAGCAAGAAGGCTGCTTAGACTATTAAAATGCATGGCATTTGAATGGAGCACAGGGCTTTGTTCTGACAGCAAACAAGGGAGTCCGCCATATGTGGAGGCTTAGCTGCCCAGGCCTTCACTTAGGAGGAATTTAGCCTCAGTGTTTGGAGAAGAGTGTAATATGAGCTCTCCCTCCGAGAAGTCAGCATGCGACCCTGATGGGGAGGAGGGCAGGTCTGGCCTTGTCAGTCTGCCATCCTGTCTGCATGTCGCTCTGCTCTGGTTCCAGTTTCTTGGGGAGCACAGAGCATGGCGTCATCTCTCAGCTGCCAACGAAGAGCCAGGAGGGAAAGGAAGGGAATTAAGAGGCCTCCATCATTTACATCCGTTTTCTTATCAAATCTGCACAAAACTCAGCAAGTCCAACTACTAGTACCCCATTATTCAAGGGGGGGGAAACTGAGTCTCAGGGAGATGATGTAACCCGCCCCAGCCAGGCCTTGCTGTCAAAGCAGTCAGGCTAGAAATTCAGGTTTGTCTGACGCTACTCTCTCTGTTCTCTCCCTCCTCCCCGACCCCAGTGGGGATACAATGCCAGTGAAGGGCATCGGCATCAGATAGGAGGTGAGGTCAGGAATCTCAGTGGAAGCACAGTCTGAACACTCTGGGAGGGTTTTACAATCCGTGCTCACCCCCCAAGCACAGGAGTGCCTTTGGCCCATCTCCCCATGACCCTCTGACCCCACCCATGCCTTTGCTCCAGCTGTCCCTTGTTTAGGATACTCCTCTCTACTGTCCCTCTTTATCTCCAAGGTCCAGCTCCAGGCCTCCAGGAGGCCTCCTTGGGCCCTTTCAGACTGCTCTTGTTTTCTCCCATCCATGTGACCAGACCTAGGAGGCAGCCGCTGTTCCAGAGGAGAACCCAGGCCTCTGAGGGGGAGGGATGTGGCACTCTGGTTCATGGCACCACATGGGACTCTGTGATCACGGGCAGGTCTCTGCCTCCTTCTGGGTCTCAGTTTTTTTTCAATCTCTGAACTGGGAAGAATAGTATCTCTCTGGCCTAATTCCAGGTAGCTTTTAGCATCAAATTAGGTAAGAGATATCAGAAAGTTTTAACATGGTGGTGAATGTGTAGTACTCTTGATAATGATTCCGAGCACTAAGACTTCAGGATATAATTTGATTCATGGTGAGGTGCAGCACTCTGCCTGGTTTTGTGCTGGGTTGTCATACATTTGCCAAATAGTTATTGGGCACATATAAGGTGCCAGTTCCTGCACTGAAGTGGGAGTAAAGTGATGAAAATCCAGTTTCCTGAACTCTCAGTCTAGTGGAGGAAGTAGACATAAATGAATGAGTGAATGAATGAATGAAGCATATAAAATGATCCCTCATTGAAATGTTCAGCTATCATTAAGGGAGCAGACTAATGATACTTAATATGACACTTTCTGTCCTAAAATCTCATGAAGATACACAAAATAAAAATTGGCAGTAGTATCATAAATTACATAAAATTGGGGGGTGGGGTAATTTCAGGGCTCTATCCTCTGCCTATCCTCCTCCCCCACACTGAAGGAAAAGACTTTATTTCCTGCACATCCTTTTCCCAAATCAGGCACGTGCTGAACAGGAAAACAAGAGTCCACCAGGTAAGAGGACCTGTCTTCTGAGTCAGCCAGCACCTGAACCCTGCCTGCCCTCCCCCTGCCTGACCTTACAGTCCTCCCCTCTTCTTGTTCCTTTTCTATCCTACCCCCTCCAAGGTGCATTCAGAAGCAGCAGCCCTATGCATGCAGCACGACAGGAAGCAGAGGAAGGGCTAACATCCAGGAATACTCAGACACTTTAGGAGAAGCCTTGTCAACAGGGACTGGACAGGAAGCACTCTGAAGTACTGCCTGCTTGGGCAAGGAGGGGTTTTTTTAGGCTCAACTCTGTGCAAGGAGGAAGTACAAGAAGCATCTAATCCTGCAGTCAGAAAAATCTAGAAGCTGTCCTGGAGAAGAGCCAACTTCAGGCTGGGAAATGCACGCCATTGTGAAACCTCAGAAAAGAAACTGGAGCAGAGCAAGTGGACTGGCACTTCGGGTATAAATCAGTGAGGGGCCCACAGTGCTTCCCTCTGAGGCCTCCTGTTTGCAAATGCCAGGTCCTAGGTAGACCAGGCTGTATTCGAAGATGAAAAAGCAGAACAAGATAAGACCTTTAAAGGAACAAAAAGATGGTATCTTTGAAGAGAGACTAAAGCAAAAGGAAAAGAAAACATTGCCCGGAAAATTTGGAGAAGGAAAGCTTGCAAAGACATGAAGACCATTTCTGAGGCCATCTGCTTGGAATCCTTCAATAGATGCGAGAGGACCTGGATTCTAAGAAGAGCAGGAAGTACAGTGAGGTAAGGGCAGAGACACAGAAGGAGTTGGAGGCACTGGGATGATATGGCAAAGGAACACAAAAGAATACACCAAATTAAAGTTCCCCTGAGAACAAGAAAAGACCAGAATTGATACAGCAGGCAGCAGAGTCCCTAATAAGGAATGACTTGAGGACCTCTCAGAGAATGTGGAGGGAAGTGTCCACGATGAAAGCAAGGGAAAGAAGGGGGTAGATACAGGAGACAAGAATGGATTCTAGGAATTATCAATATTCAGGGAGGGAGCATTTAATACAAACAAAAGCGACAAAAACACAATTGGGAAAAAATTTAATTAACTAGAACAGAACAAAAGCAAAACAAAACAATATCAACCTGAATCAAAAACCTGAAAGAGATCTGTGATTTGGCAAGGCGCATGAGAAGAAAAACCATAAGTAGCAAGATCTTGGCAAAATACACTTCAAGGATAAAGAAAATATCATATAGGAAGGAAAACAGGTTGACAGCTAAGCTTAGCATTTGACATTAGAAAAGGAGAATAGAGTGTTGGGGAAGATGGCAAGGGGAATAACAGCACCTGAGGTTCTGTGCTGTAGAAAGAGAAGTAAAAATGATTGCCTTGTTCTTGACTGACAATCAGAGAAATGTGATGGTAACTGTGTCTGTCACACATTTTAAGGCATGCATTAGAAAATTAAAAGAGGATTTTTAACTTCTGAATTAACACAAAAGATATAAACAAAGAAAACATAGTTTACAAAAAAACAAAAAGAGAGAGAGAAAAAACACTGTCAAGAGCAAAACATATATATATAGGGGCACCTGGGTGGCTCAGTGGGTTAAGCCTCTGCCTTCAGCTCAGGTCACGATCTCAGCGTCCTGGGATAGAGCCTCACATCAGGCTCTCTGCTCAGCAGGGAGCCTGCTTCCCCCTCTCTCTCCACCTGCCTCTCTGCTTACTTGTGATCTCTCCCTCTCTGTGTCAAATAAATAAATTTAAAAAACCTAATATATATATATGAAAGTATAAAAGTGGGTGACAGATGATTAAAGTCAAATGCACCAGATAGGAAATGATTATAAACAGTTTAAGTTTTTCTATTGGAGGACAAAAATTCTCAAGCTAAAATGCAAACATTAAGTTAGGTGCAACTTGTAAGAGATAAATCTAATCAAAATAGTTAACATCTACTGCATACTTGCCATGTGCATTGCACAGTGCTGAGCATTTCACAAGCATCGTCTCGTCCAGGCCACAACCACATGAGATAGGGATACTGTTACCCCTGAGAAACCTGTCCCAGGTCGATCAGGAGACACAGCCCAATTGGGATTTAAACCCAATCTGGTCTCAGAGCACAATATCTTAAACATTACCATCTACTGAACCTCGCGCAAAATTACACAGTAAAGTTAAAAATTAAGTTTCCCAAATAGTTCAGGCAAACTCAATTAAAGAGAAAGAGGAGGGGACAATGTTAATAATAAAACAGAATTTGAGGCAAGAACCATGAAGAAGGAAGAGGTTTCACATTAAATTGATAAGAAGCAAAATCTGTTTCAAAGACTTAACAGTCAGGAACTTATTGCAATCAACAAAATACCCAAATATTTAAAGCAACAAATATTTGGAATTCAAGGAAAAAATGACAGAAATTGGAGCAAGAGCCTAGATAGTATGCATAGAGGAAGATAGTTAATTATGCCTTTTCTATTTTCAGACATTCATACATAGGTGATTTTAAAAGGTGTATTCACATGGAGGACATTAGGAGAAGGAAAGGAAAAGTGAATTGGGAGAAATCAGAGCGGGGGACAAACCATGAGAGACTGTGGACTCTGAGAAACACACTGAGGGTTTTGGAGGGGAGGGGACGGAGGGTTGGGAGAGCCTGGTGGTGGGTATTAAGGAGGGCATGCAGCACGGGGTGTGGTGCATAAACAATGAATCTTGGAACACAGAAAAAATAAAATTAAATTAAAAAAATAAAGTATTAAATATATAAAAATAAATAAATAGAAGGTGTATTTAAAAAGCAAGGAAATGATAAACACAAAATTGATCATCATAGTTAACTCAGAGAATAAGCAAAGTACTAGGACACTGATAAATATGAGTTAATGGTAACATTCTAATTCTTGAGTTGGGTGGTGAGTTCACAAGTGTTCATTAGATAATTACACTTTATAGCTTGTACACATAACTATATTATTTTAGATGTATTAAATGTTAAAAATATAAAGAAAAATATTAAAAGAAAAATAAAGATTTGAATAAAATAATAAAGTTGAGTCAATGATATATAACAACTGTTTTCACTCTACAAACAGAATAATTTGGTAAATTCCAAATATAGTATAAATATATATAATTTTTATTCTCTAACCATGTCATTCTCTAACTACTAAAACCAGAGGTTGGTATTAATGTGCCAACAAGAGAAACAGCTGCAAGTGAATGCCACATGGAGATTAAAATCACCTTTATAAAAATGTTATGTCATAGACTAAAAAGAAAAATATACAATTACAAAATATTTAGAAAATAATAAAAATAAAAATAAACAATTTATAGAACTAATGGAATGTTGCCAAAACCATGCTCAGAGAGAAATTCTTATGCTCAAATGCATTCTTAATTAAATAGGAAATACTAAGAAAAGTAAATAAAACTGTAACTACATAATCTGGAAAAAGAACCAAAAAGAAACCTATGGAAGCTGGTAGAAAAAAAGTAATAAAGCTATAAATTAATAAATTAGCAAACAGAAAAATAGTAGGTTTAATAAGGAAACCCAACAGCTAGTTTTTCCTTTTACAAAAGCAGTAAGTGTGATGACAAACTTCTGACAAACAAAATTAAGAAAAAGTGACCAACATAAACCAACAAAATAAAGGGGCCATAATAACAATGGAGTGGATACTTTTTTTTTTTTTTTTAATTACAAGAGACAAGGTTGTCCAGAGAAGAGGGACAAGTTTTTGTATATTACCAATATTGACTTTAGAAGTAAAAGTTGTGGGGCGCCTGGGTAGCTCCAGTGGGTTAAGCCTCTGCCTTTGGTTCAGGTCATGATCTCAGGGTCCTGGGATCAAGCCCCACATCAGGCTTTCTGCTCAGTGGGGAGCCTGCTTCTCCCTCTCTCTCTGCCTGCCTCTCTGTCTACTTGTGATTTCTCTCTCTGCCAAATAAATAAATAAAATCTTAAAAAAAAAAAAAGGAAGTAAAAGTTCTGAGTAACCATAGAAGAAAATGAGAAATTATAAAAAGGCTCTTGGCCCAAATGGTTTTATGTGCCTTTCCCCTCAAATATTTGAGGTTTGACAGTTCTTCAGATAAATATCTCTTCTAAAGCATATAAAAAGATAGGAAACTATCCTATTGAGATAACAAGCTCGATATCAAAGCTATAAAAAAATTTCTCTTGTGCTTATAAAAGCCAAAATTCTAAATAAAATAAATTAAATACCTGTAAATCAAGTGTAGCAAGATCAAGAAGGTTCACACCAGGAATGCTAAGATGAGTTAATGAAGTGTAATAGTGAAACAAAATGGGTCAAATCAGAGAACTGATAGTAATTTGAAAAAAATGAAAGCAGGCAATGACAGTTTTTTTTGAAAAATGAGTGGACTAAAAATGGAAGGCTCTTCCTCATTAGCTAAAGAATATCTATCTGAAAATGAGGGCCAATTTGAAATAGCATAGGTAGTCTCAGTAAAAATTGGGAAAAAGGTAAGCATCATTATTTCAAATAGATATAAAACATAGTCAAGATATAAAAGATATAGTCAATGTAGTACAGTAGGAAATGTAATTCAGAATTATAGATATTGGGAGGAGAAATATTGCCATGGAGATTGAGGCAATATAAATATTGCCATGGAAACTGAGGGCAATTTCAGGGTGCCTGTGAAAGTTCCCATTTCCTGACCTAATGCTCAGCACATAGGATATCAAGATATGTTTGGGGAGTTAATTGGGAAGGAAAGAAGGGGAGAAAAGAAGATGGAAGGAGGGAGCATACGAGGGCAGCGAGGGGAAGGAAGTGGAGGGAAAGGGAGGAAGAGCACATCTTGTGGGCAGCACAGAGTTTAGGGGCCAGTGGGAGAGTAGGCCAGCCAGATGGCATCCATACCAGGACCCAGAACAAGGCCCAGCACAAACTTGGGACTTCAAGATGTGTTTGCTGAGGGGCGCCTGGGTAGCTCAGTCAGTTAAGCATCTGACTCTTGGTTTCAGCTCAGGTCGTGATCTTAGGGTCATGAGATCGAGGCCCCTTCGGGATCTGTGCTCAGCAAGAAGTTTGCTTGGATGTTCTCTCATTCTGCCCCTGCCCCCCCCGCCCCACCCCACTCTCACATGTTCTGTCTCTCTCTAAAATAAATAATTTTTTGCTGAATTAATTTGATCTCTATTTTCTTTACCCAGTTACACTTTGCTCCATAACATTTAACATGACCTGAAATGAGATCAGATGTTTGTTTACTTATTTTTTTGGTCCATCTTCTCAACTAGAGCAGAGGCTCCACAGGATAGGAATTTGGGGCATTGTCTCACCCTAGAACAGTACACATCACATAGATAGTCCCTAGAAACTATTTGTTGAATAAATAAAGTCAGGTCGAGGGAAGCTGTGGAGGGTGATGAACGTCAGGCTCAGAAAAATGGCCGTGATATTGTTGGAACTGGGCCACCACAAGTTACCATTATATTCATAAGGGAAGGGTGGTTTGTAGAAGCATGTCGTTTTTATGGCTGTCTCCATTTTCCAAAGCAAGGAAACTCTCCTCTCAGAGATGAGAGGTACTTCTCAAGGGAGTCACAGAAATGGATTGGAATATCCAAAGTCAGGACACACCTGGATGGAACCTTCCAGACTAAAGAAGCATTAAGGCTTAAGGATGAGGAGGAAATATATACATTTCATTTTCCTGACTTGTTCGTTAGCGGTTGACAATTCACAGACATCCTCAGCAGACTTGGCTTTGTGGCTGCTTTGGCGAGGGCCTTTCAAACTCTAGGGAGCAATCACACTGAGGCGGGGGCTATATCTGTGGGGTAATATGCCTGATGGAAGAATCCCCTCCTCCATGAAGCCTTCCTGGATTATAAACTCAGTTCAGGAAAATAGCAAACTGCTTGAAGGGAGGGTCTCAGATTTCTTTTGCATTTCCAGCACCTCACACAGGGCTGGGCACAGGACAGGGCTCCACAAAGCCTCACTGAATGACTTTCACAATCAAACCAGGTCGCTGGTCCAGCTCCCTCTGATTCCAGGGCCTTGACATATCCCTCAACCCCACGTACTCACTCTCAAAGCAGAGGGGCTTCTATTCCTAGCTCAGGACCAAGCGGGATATCAGGATCTTCATAGTACCCAACAACTGTGTCCCTCACATTACAGGAATAACGTCTCTAAAATGACATCTGGAGGAAGGAGGTGGCATTTTTTTTTTTTTTTTTTTTTTTTTTTTTTTTTGTCTATTGCTGAGGACATGATGATGCCAGAGAAACCTCATTACAACAAAATAAATGAGAGAGACAAAGAGATTTGCATATTTATCCCATCCTACTGCTCAGGAACAGCAGACTCATTCATGTAACAGATCAGAATCCAACATGGAAATCAAACATAGACACATGGTAGGGTCTGGGGCGACGTGTGTGGAAGGAAGAAAGGAAGGAAGGAAGGGGCAGACCACATCTCACTTCCTTTGCTCAGCACTGGGTGCCACCCAGACCCCTGTCACACCATCATGGATTCATAAACATATCCGAGAGAGTCTGGGTGGGTGCTCCATGGCAGCAAGGAGAGAGAGGGAGAAGTTGGCCCAGGCTTGGCTTCCTTCCTGATGATTCTTTTGTGCTTTTATCGAGCAGTACTTTCCCAGGGGGGTGAATAGGAAGATCATGAGATTTCAGCCAAGTAGACTTGGACTCAAATCCTGACTCCACCACTCACCAGCCACGTGACCTCAGGCCTGCTGACGGACTTCTCTGAGCCTGTGTCCTCAGCTAAAACTAGGGATAAAAGTATCTGCCTGGGGGGTACTCTGGGAATTCAAGATGATCTGAATAAAGTCTCCTGAGTATCAAATGCCATCAAAGAGCTTCACTGGCTCTGAATTTCTGTACACATACAAAATAATCACACAGTTACTGTTTTTAACGGAGTCTCGCAATGACAGAGAGTTCATTTACTTCAGCTGGGAAAAAAAGGAGAAAATGGAAGCACAGAGAGACTTGGTGACTTCTCCCAGATCTTTTCTGTGGAAGCCCTACAGCTGGTTCTCTGCTCCCCTGCCTGGCCTCAGGCACTTTTGGGCAGCCCAGGAGGCAGCCTGAGGGCAGAACATGTGGCTTGTATGGCCAGGAGCACTGGCATGCCTCGCATCCCCAAGTCCTCACCCTTGGGGGCTCCTCTCCCACTCTCCTAGGGGCCGTTTGTTTCTACTTGCCTACCAAGGGAGAGCAGCTGGACTGAGGCCACGACGCAGGGAAAGTAGCCAATACCATGGCTAAAAGGAGACAGCTGGCCAGAGGATGCAGTCCTTCTCTGCTCTGCTCAGCTGGGTGAGAAAGCGTGGTGACCTCCTAGGCAGGGAGTCTGCCCACCCCTCCCAGGGCAGAAGTCTCCAGGACCAGGGAGGCACAGGTGTCAGAACTGCTCCCAGGCCCACCCCCAGCTGCATACAAGATTCCAGTGGCCAACCTGGAACCCGACGCAGCCAGTCACGGCAACACGTCTCCAGGTCCCATCTGGTGACCAGGGTGGATGCCCACCCTGCCACTCTCTGGAACCTCCCAATGTTGGGGGAGCACTTAGGTTGCTCTCTGCCAAGTCAGCCTCCATTCGTGCCCACCACTGAGAGACAGAAATGCTGTTGTCCCTTCTGATGCCAGCTCTGGTCTACAGCTCTGGTACCACTGATCCTAGGTGGTGGAAAAGCAGAAGGACGAGAAAACAATATCTGCACACCCTCTGTGTGCCAGGTTCGGCGCCAGGCAATTCACAGCCTTCTCTTTGAAGCCTTCACAAGGGCCTCGTGGCATGGATTGTACCCATGCTGCGGGTGGGGGAACCGAGGTTCTGAGAGGTGAAGGAACACCTCTGAGATCACGTGGCTTGTGAATGTGGAAGTGGGAGTCCATCTCAACGCCTTTGGTTCAGAAACCCAAGTCTTTGTGCCATAGCACCCTGGGGCTCGGCACGCCACACACTGTGCCGGGCAGCAGAGGCCACGGCAGGGAAACCCCCACCAAGGGGGCCCAAGGAAACACCAGTGGGGGCCAGCAGCTCTTAGGCTGGTGGGAAAGCAAAGGTGAAGCCAGTGTTCACAGGCATCTGTCTTCCTCTGTAATCCAGGGTAGTTGTGGAATGAGTTCGGGACCCCCAAGAGGCACTTTATTCCCCAGAGAGCGCTACACCGATGGGCAAATCTGGGTCTGCCCTGCTCCAGGCAAACGAGCCTGTTTCTGCCATCCGCACGGGTGCTGGTGGGAATCCCTTCACCATTGCAGCTCCTGCCTCTGGCACAGCTGCCGTGTACCCACGGGCCCTGTGCTTACAACAGCCTTCAGGTAAGTGTGGCTATCGTGCCCCTTGGGACAGAGCCTTCCAGAGCCGGCTAATGCTGTCACTCCCCTCTTCTGCACGCGGTCAGGTCATATTCCCTCCCTCTCGGATGTGTGCACCATGTGCCAGTCCTGTGAGGAGGTGGTGAAGAGGAGGGGATCACTATGTGGGCTTCCGGTCAGGTCCACAGAACCTCCAAGCAGGACCCTCACCCCTTCCCTGACAACCCTTTCCAGAAACCTCACTCTTCCATGTTTCTTTTCCTCTTGAAGTTCAGAGCTCAGAAGTGGGAAGCCTTTCCCAGATCTGGCTCAACTTCCACAGACGAAGGCTCAACCCCCTGTGTGTCCCCACTCCCCACATCCCTGGTCCAGTTCTGGAGCCCTGAGGCAGCCACAACTCTGGTCCCTACTGCACAGCCCATCTCATCACGTCCACTTGCCTACCACTGCTTCTCTCCTACATCACGTCCTGTATCCTTGGCCTCATGCCTCTGCTAGGACACCTTAGCACTCCCTGACTCAGGGGCTCCGCATGGGCTGATCCCGAGGTCGGGTAAAGCAATGGCAGTCTCCGAGCTGCCCCATGGGGTGGCTTTCTGGCTCCATTTGGGTCTCTGCTCAAATGCCGTCCTCTTCGAGAAGACCTTCCTTAAACAGCATCCTTGCACCATGTGTCTGCTACCCCATTTTCCTTTCCTGCAAACCACTAATCTTTACCATTAGAAATCGGCTTGCCTTTTTGTCTGTCTGTCTCGCTCTGCTAGAATACCAGCTCCACGAGGACTCTCAAATACCAGCATTCAAAACAGCCAGGAATATCATAGCAAGTCCATAAGTATTTGGTAAATGAATGAACGCAGCAGTGAACAGATGGACGACTCAAGGAATGAACAAAGCGACTGCATCGAAGGTCTCCGACCTCTGAGTCCAGAATACTTCCTTGAATACAGTTCCCCTCAGCAGCCGCAGGGAACACCAGGGGCACCGTATCCAAGGTGGCCATGCTCCAGAGGGTCAGCCTCAGCCATCTGGAACAATCACTGAGAGGGGACAGTTTAAGCCATCTGGTCACATTGCTGAAGTCATCCTTGAGTGGAGTACCCCAGCTGGGAGACTAGTCACCTTCTCCCTGGCTCTCCTTCCAGCCCTGACCTTGCCCAGAGGCTTAGCTTCTGGCCCAGCAAGAAGGACTTAATCAGCCCCGGACAGATGCAGGATCTCTAGCTCAGCTGACAGGAGCCCGACTGCCATTGCCAAGGGACAGAGAGAGAGCACCTCTGCTGAGACTCGGTCACGTGCTCGGGCCCATCAGCACACGTCAGGGGCGTCATCTTCCAGAAGGCATTTTGGGGGCTGCTGGTGGGCATCCCGGGGCTCTGCCGAAATAGCCTTTTAAATTATACACTAGCAGGTGACAAAGACTAATCTTCCTTGGCAGAAACTCCCCAGTGCTTGGTGTGCTTCTCACGTTAAATCCAGCTTTGTGGAGGCCTGGACTCCACAGGCCAGAGACTGGGCATTCTCTGCAGCTGCCCATTGGAATGGCCAGTGCAGGAGGCTCAGGTCAGAGGGGTCCACACCAGAGTCTGGCAGGGAGACACCCCAGCTGGAGTTCAAGGACCTCAGACCCTTACTTGTCCAAGCAGGGGTGAGATCTGTTGTTTAACTTTGAGTTGGGGTCACTTTGGGCCTCTAGAAATATTCTACTCTATGAGTTGAGAGTGATATTTCCGGAAAGGAAAGGGGCAGGGGAGAGAAAGAGCACTGGCAAGCGTTCTCTATGTGTTCAGTGTTTCCTACACGTTTGCTCATTTAACCTTGTGGTGTGGGCAGGGTCATTGCTAGTTTTCAGGTGTGGAAACTGAGGCTCAGAGAAAGGTGAAGGGATTTGTCCAAGGCAACACAGGATTTTCTATGGTTCCAGCTAACGAACACATGTCTGCTAGAAGTTTGCCTTTGTGGGAAATCGGCCTGACCCTGAGGCCCACACCCAGGCATTTGCTATAGAACCACTCTCAGCTTGGCCACCCAGGTGCCTCTTCTGTGATGGGGCGAAGAACCACCCAGGGGCAGGACAGTGGCCCCACTAAAGTTGTGCCAGGGGTGCAAAGGTTTTGTGAGGCACAGCATGGAGGCTGGCTGTAAGCTCAGGCCTGAGGAGTCCTGCAGAGGGAATGGCTACTCTGAGGGAGAGGAGGAAAAGGGGCTCGACAGGCCATGGTAGCTCTAGCTCCAGGACAGCACAGTATCTGCAGAGTCCCAGGGGCACCGAGGGAGTGACACAGAGAGCAATGCTTGGGAGGCTTTGTGGGGAGGGCCCCAGAAGACAACCCCCTCTTACCAAGGGGACGCTTTTTAAGATTTTTTTTTTTTTTTAATTTGACAGAGAGAGATCACAGGTAGGCAGAGAGGCAAGCAGAGAGAGAGAGGAGGAAGCAGGCTCCCGGCTGAGCAGAGAGCCTGATGTGGGACTCGATTCCAGGACCCTGAGATCATGACCTGAGCCGAAGGCAGTGGCTTAACCCACTGAGCCATCCAGGCGCCCGCAAGGGGATGCTTTTTAAAAAAAAAAAAAAAAAAAAAAAAAAAAATTAATTTTTTAAAATCTTTAAAAAAAATTTTTTTTAATTTTAAAAAATTTTTATAAACATATAATGTATTATTAGCCCCAATGGTACAGGTCTGTGAATCGCCAGATTTACACACTTCACAGCACTCACCAAGGGGACGTTTTATTCTGCCACCCGTGGGGCCTACTGAGGTCTGCTGGCCAAGGGAGGCCAGACTTAGAAGCTCATTTCCAGGAGATTGTCTGGGTCACCAAGTGAGGGACAGATGAGAATGACTGAGCCTAAATCCTGTTCCCTTCTTTTAGGAAGATGATTTTCCAAAATACCGCTGCCTTTGAGAGGTAGCCTGCCACCATCTGGGGATACAGAAAACAAATCTCTCTGGTGTTGGCGACTTTTCCCCACTGGCCACCTCCATCTGCTCCCTTCCCTAAACCTGCCTGCCTGAGACCCAGTCTTTCCTGCAAACTCAGGCTCGTGGGGAGGCCCCAAAGTGTGGCTGGGCCTGGGTAAGAAGGCTGTTCCTGTCCGGGGTACAGGGCAACACATCAGGTCTTGAATAGGGAGGGAACTTGACCGGAGGCCAGGAGGACTCTGAGGAAGTGGGGGGGCGGGGTGCTGGGAAGGGAAGGGTGGCCACCTGTCACCTGAGGAAAAAGACCAGCAGGCCTCAGTCTCCCTCTTATTGACCTGTTGGGTGAGCAGGGAAGCCCCTCCCTTCTCTGGGCTGAGGATCCATCACTAAAGTGAGGGAAGGACTCGGTGACAGTGCGAGCAGCCGCCGACTCTCAGAAGCGGCCAAAACCTACAGCTCAGAGCCTGCCTGCCTATCTTGTTCCCCCTTCTCCTTCCCTTCCACAAAGTTCCATATTCTATACTAGGCTCTGAGCGAGCCTTCGTGGCTGCAAAGACAGATAAAAATACTGCTTGTTTACTGAAGCATTTTTATATGTTGTTTAGTGAGAAAAGCAATCTACAAAGAAAGATGTGGTATTTGTGTGGATTTAGTGGGTGTGTATGTAACAGATAGACAACAAAAAAACACGTTCAGTAGAAAACTAGAAAGGCATATACTAATCTAACAATTATTTGAATGGGGATAGGATATCTTTTTAATTTGGGGCTCCCCGCCCCCAATTTTTCTACGTTGCCCTTTATTACTTTTGAAGTTAAAACACCAGTTGCAGCAGCTAACCTTCAGTGAATGCTCGCCATCTGCCATGCATTCTTCTAAGAGCTTTGCAGAATTGACAAATTTAATCCTTGTAACCACCCTGTGAAATAGAGCCTACTATTATTCTATTTTACAAACGAGGAACCGGAGGCACAGAGAGATTAAATAACTCTCCCAAGGTCACACAGCTCACTCGTAGTACATCTGGGTCCGAAACTACCCCTACCCCCAAGTGGCAATCTGACTGGAGAGGCTGAACATTTCCCCCTTCACCCTACAGCTTCTGGTGAGCCACAGAAGTTACAATGAGGGAAAGAAGCTTCCCTGCATTGGAGGGTGGGGACATGAACAAGAGGGAGGTGCAGGACGCTGGCCTCAAAATTTCTCCCCAGTGAGAAAATTTCTCCATCCAGTGTTCACTGGATGGAAAAGACCTTCCAGAAAGATGAAGCAGAGAGACAAAGGCCAGAAGGTGGCAGCTGTCTGGGGCTGTCCAAGGAAATACAGAAGCCAAAGGTGTGCAACGTTGCATTTGGGAGGAAGATGAACAGTAGGGAGAAGCCTGGTGGGCCAGATATAAAGAGCTCTGCCAGCTAAGCTAAGAGGTAAGTCTTTGTCCTGGGGGAGTGGGGAGTCACGGAAGCTTTCCCAGCAGGAGACAGACTGGTTGGACGGGTTTAAGGATCCTTCCTGAGAACCTCGACTCATTCTCTCACCATCCCTGCTCCTTTTTTTCTTTCTCCTCTTTCATTGTGGGGAGCCTTCCCACTGAATGTGCCTTTATGCCTTACATCTGGTGCTCTAGGCCCTGCCCTGGGAAGATCCAAAATTGGGTCTTCCACCTCTGTAGGGATTTTATAGCCAGATATAAGACCGGTATTAGGACACAAGGGAGTTCTTCAAGAGATGTTCCAAATTCATCACCCCACCGGCCTACTTACGGAGGTAGAAGCCCCTGAGCATTCTTTAAGATCTAGGGCAAACCTCACCTCCTCCGGGAAGCCTTCTTGGATGAATAATTCCTTACACACAGTCTTCTACCTCTCCTCGTGGGTCACCCCTCACTCCTGGCACTGTGTCTCCTTGTTTGTCTGTCTGCCCCCACTGCTCCACTGCCACCATGGCTGGCATCACAGTCTATCGACTGGAGGGGACACAGTCTGGGCAGCACCCTGGGGCACTTGTGGGAGAGCTGGGATCAGGAAAGAAGGAGGGTCCTGAGGTTCAGAGATCCAGGAAAAGGCTGCATATTGGAGGTACAACTGATTCAGACTTTCAGTGGCATCCCAACAAACTAGCCAAGCGCTCTTGATGGCCTCTCATTCCTCTGGGAGAGTCTGTCCATTCCCACATGGGAGTCCTTGGCCTTCCCAATGAAGCTATTAACTTTTCATGATGGAGACAACTTGTCTGTTTATAGTTATGAAGACAAGCACAAGGCATGGGGATGTCAGGAAGGTTTCATTTTATGCCTTGTCTGTCACCACTAATTAACAGGCCCAGAAGCACGGGGACTGACTTAGCCAGGCAAGAACCACCCTCCTTGCTGTCCCTTGGGGGGCAGGTGCTGGGGTTGACCACCTAGCCCTGGCAGGGCACCTGCTCCCCGGCTCCCGCAGCTCCAAAGCAAGTGTGCCTTTGCCTTGGGCAGCTGTCTCTGCCTGACCCCTCTCTCCGGCCCCTCCTGGCCCTTGTGTCCCCACAATTTCTGAGTTCCTATTTCCTATTGCCTGGATTCCTGAAGCAGCCTCCCAATGACCTCCCTGTCTAAAGTATATCCTTTTCTGGGCCTCCCCTCTGAAGCCAGAGTAAACTTTCTGCAACAGAAACTGGATGGCATGACTCCTTGCCGGAACCCTTTCTCTCCGAAGGCCTTTGGGATGTGACCTCTGCCTCACCTTCCTGAACCGTGTCCCCTGCCCCCTCACTCTGCTCCCAGCACTCTTGCTCCAGCTCAGCCTCCACCTATGCTGTCCCCTGGCTGGTGCTTTCTGTCCCCCGCTTCTCTCTGAGTCCTAAAGGCTCACGTCCTCCAGCTCTCTTCTCCCCTGTGCCCCTTTCCATGTGACTTTAAAGTAGCTCCCGCTTGCGTAAGCTTTCCATACATCTTCCTTCCTGCTTTCGTTCAACAGACCTGTGCTGAGCATTTGCCCACACGGTGAGGGCCAAACCATCCCCAGCGTCGCCTCCAATCCTCCAACTGCCCTGGGAGGCAGAGGACAGCTCTCACAACCCAGCCTTTTCCCAACATTCCAGTCCCACTGTTTGTTGTTCTTTGTCCCCATGGTAAGACCCTGAGCACACTTTTGCCCTGGCGGGGACTCAGTTTCCTCCTTAACAAAATGAGGTCCTCATCCCTACATCTGAAGGTATTGTGAGTTAATAGTAGTAGTAGCAGTAATAGTATTAGGACTAGTAATAATACTAACGTAGATTTCTAAATACAGGCCGGAGTCTGTTACGAGTGCTTTACACCTATCGACTCCCTCCCCCTGCTGGGCTGGGCTGGGTGGCTAAGGGACCTGCTCAGCGTCACCCCCGGTCCCAGGAAGCTCCCAGGAGCTACTGGCATCACCCGGACAGTCACATCTGGTCTGAAGGAGCCACGCAAGACAGGAATATGCCAGGCACGTTCTGGGGCTGGCAAGCAGACGAGCCTGGCTGGAGCTCAGGGCCTGTGTTTAATAAAAGATTAATGAAATTGTCAAATTGACCTTGTCAGTGTCTGCTCAATCCAATTACGTGGCTGTGGCCCCCGTGAATGGGGTTAAAACAGAAGTGCACGTGAGAGACACCAGGCCGGCAGCCCCGGGGGAGACAGGCTTCCTGGGAAAACCCGCAGGGAGCGGTTCCTGCAGCCCAGCCCAGCTGTCTCTGGGCACCCCCGAGGACTGCGGGCCACTTGCGGGGCACAGTGTCCCCTCACTCTGGAGAAACCACAGCTGCTTATCCACTCTCCACAGATAGGATGCTTGGCATCCCTGACTGATGCCCTTGCTGAGTGAGGCCATGCTGTGCTATGCATGGGGCACAGGAAAGGGAGACATAGTCGCCGTCCTTGAGAAGTCCTTGGTCTGGCAAGTGGGAAAGACAGAGGAGCAAATAGAACTGAAGTGAGGACCGTGCCCAGGGAAAGCATTTAGGAAAGTTCCTAGAAAAGACAGCGCCTGAGGTGAGGAGTGACCCAGGAGCTGACCCAAAGGAGAAAGGTTCCTTTCCCCAGGGACAGCCAGGTTCAGGCAGGAGGACAGGGAGGGATCTATAAGGTACTGGGCCAGGAGGGCTCCGACAGAGAACATAAATGGGAGTTTGTTCACAGCGGAAAGGATTGGGGTCTGGGCCGGCATAGGGACGGCACAGGACCCCCTGGGTGCTCAGAGAGGAGAGGTGGGTGACCCGGGAGGGGGCTGTCACAAAATGGGTGAGCACAAAATGGTGTCACAAAATGGTGAGCTTCTTTGAGGGCAGTTTTCTAAGGAATGAGCCCCAACGGTATTCTCTGGGGCGGTGGGCGGGGAGCTCAGCCTTCTGTGGAAGGCTCTGGCAGAGCCTGGATGGAGGGCACATTTTAGGAATCTGTGGCATCAGCTGCCACTTGACTGGCCTCAAGGTTCTGAGGAGGAGGGGAGGCACAGAGCTGCTCCCCCACACCCTGCCTCTGCGGGCCCTGCCCCCATCTCCCACTCATCTGTGGCATTTCCTGGCTTCTTCCCCCTGAACAGCCCTTTTCAGTTTCCTAAACTGCTCAATCCCTTCAACAGTTAGTGTCACAGTGACACCGTAAGAAAGACAGCATCCATGTTCCCATTTTACAGCTGATGAAGCTGAGGTTAAGGGACCAGATGTCTCTGTCCGAGTCTGGTTTGTAATGGAGCGGAGACTTATGCCTGCTTGTTCAGAATGGAAATCCTATGCTCATTCCATTACCTCAAAGTTATTTTTAAGGGAAGAGGGGGCGGGGACTAAAGCAGTACAACTTGGTGTAAGCAGTCAGTAGAGAAGGGCAGATTCTGAGTGGCCCCTCACCAGACAGGCCATCATCGGTCTCACCTTCAAAAGGCAATCCTGCCAACTGCTTATCTGGGGCTCATCAGACACCCCCCAAACATGAGACCCATATTTGGATGTTGCTTTCAAACAGCGTGATTCATGATCTGCCGATTAGATTCCGATTAGAAGAAGTATTTCCCCTCAGCCCTGCCTCAATGCCCCTTGGGAGGATAAGTCCCTGTCCCCTCCCAGTGAATGACATCACGGCCCACCTGCTCAGCCAAACCAGAAATGGGGCGGGGGGGGGGGTCATCGCTGAGTCTGACTCTTCTCCTCTCTCCGTCTCATCAGCAAGTCACAGTGGCTTCACCCCAAATACACATTTCCATTTTTAACCTGCCTCACTCCTTCATCCCCACCACTCCTGCTTTGCTCTGGTCTCCACATTTCCACCATTTCGACCAGCCTCCTTCCTGACTGTCCGCCCCCACTCAGTCCTCACCCTCCCCTGTTCATCGTCTACAATTCCACCACAGCGGTCTTTCTGAAGCACGCGTCGGCCCATGTCCTCCCAGGCTTAACATCCTTCCCTGTGGCCACCCACGTCAGGGCAGTGCCCAGCCCATTAGTCCAGGGGCCCGCCACCCCGCAGCCTGGTCGCTCAGCAGGTCCCACTGGGACTCTGCACTCCAGACCCCACTGAGAACCTCTCAAGGTGCTGAGGAAACACCGAGCTGCTTCTGTCCTTCATGCAGTTGGCTCACCTGTCTGTTTACCCAGCTTTTGAGCCCCCATTATATGCTAGGCTCTCTTCTGGTCCTTGTGCTTATGAAACATACCTCGTAGCTCCTGGCGGGGACGGGACGACATTCAAGGAGCTATCAGGATGGGCTGGGAAGGGAGCCGCAGCAGAAGGCTGGAGCACGCCTCCTCGGGTGGGGAGTGGCCTTCCATCTCCTTCCACGGGGCCTGGCGGGGAAGCCAGCCTTGCTCCCCTCGGAGACAGGGTCGGTGAAGTGAAGGAAGTGGGGGCAGCTGTGCAGACAAGGGCGGGGCTGGGGCTTGGGTTATGGCCTTAGGCCTCAGGCCCTGAGAGTCTCACCTGAAATTCATTCTCACCTGAAAAGGGGCTGAGGAATCACCTCCTCTAGGGCACTCAGGGAAAACTAATCAGTCCTTCCTTTGTGCCCCTGCAATTCCCCACACAGCTTCAGTCCCAGCTCTGCAACTGCGAGGCATCGAATTTTCTTTTTTTCATAGCTACCCAACCCCTCCTCCATTCATTCACTCATTCATTTGGAGCTTGAACAAACACTGCTTCAATAGCCCCGGGGGCCTGGCTCTGTGCCTTCGGGTGCCTTTGTCCCCTCCCCCCCACCCCATGCCCAGCTTCTGGAAGGGACTCTGTCTGCTCTACCTCCTTATTCCCCGTGCCAGGAGGCACCTGGCCCAGAATGGCTTTGGGTGAGTATTTGCTGAGTGAATAAACATTTGAGATCATTTTATTGAAATACTTCAGAGTAAATGTGGAGACAGGCACTCCTCTACTCTAGAGTAATTTAATAACCACAAATGTCTTTAACACAGTGGGGAGGCAAAAAAAGGTGTGCATTTCCCGTTATTGCTGCTGTTAAAATAAATGGCATTTTTAATAAAGTGTCCCCATACAGCATACAGAATGTGGCCACATGATGAAATAAATAAATATATGGTGAAATTATGCATTGCAAAGCAGACATTTTCTGGTCTTTTGGTTATTAAATTTAATCACTTTTGAGCAGTGCCTCTATTCTTTTTCCTAGAGGCAGGTACGCTTTTGATTAAAATGTGGGCCCCAGAGCACTTTCACAGGGGAAGGCTGAGTACATCCCCAGAGGAGCTATAGCAGAGCGAGCAAACAGGATGACAGGGCCAAGGCAACAGCTACAATTTGCTTCTCGCTTGATGGACATGTTTATACCCAGACAGAGTGCATGGCAGTTGCAGGGCGTATGGAAATCTTGCAATTAAGGCTAAGTCTAATTAGAGACTGCATATGCAAAATACAAAGGGAGCTCCGAGTGGCAGCCACTCTGGTCTGCTCAGAAACATGATTACCCACTCCAGTCCCTGCCTGAGTCACCCGTCCACTGAATCACGAGGAGGGGGGATTTGCATCTCGTTGCCATCCACAGATTCCCTGGTGGCAGCTCTGCCTTTGCGGTTCATGGAGACACCTCTGCCCACGGAGAACAGCATAGGTTTGGGAATCCGCCAGTCCCGGATTTGCATCCTGGCTCTGCTCATTAGGACCGCTCCAGCCTTGGTATCCTCATCTTCCCTCATGGGAATCCTGACAAGCCTCCCTTAGGACCATAGAAGGATCAAGCAAGGGCTTTGTGGAGACTCAGTGGAGGGGATGTGCAGCTCAGGAGACAACCTTGTGTGGGGCCGGAGGGGAGAGGCCGGAAGGGTGTCTTACCACCACAGCGTTCATGGTACCCACAGGGCCCACGGATAGGCTTCTTTTGGACTTTTCTCCCTCTAAGTGCCTGACACAGCACTGAGCAATTGATCTTGTGTGTCCACAGATGTGGAAGCCTGGAACGATCTGTCTCCCCTCAGTGCAAACAGTCCTGGGGAGCAGAGGCGGCGGAAGGGACTCACGGCGGCGCCTGTGATCTGGGGTTCTGGCCCAGAGCCAGCAGTAGTTCCTGAGCTTAGACTGGGGTCAAGGGACGGATTCAAAGTTGTCTTGGCCCTCAAGAAAGAGGCAAACTAGCCAGGAAAATGGGCCAGAAAATAGCACAGGCATGGGGGGGCATCCATTTACATTCCTACAACATTTTACAGTTTAAAAAGTGCTTTCCCAACTGGTCCCTCATTTAATCCTGCCAAGAGTCTGTGAGGGAGGGGTTCACGCCAGCACCCACACACTGGAACCCCAGCCCAGCTCTGCAGTTCAGGTACACGGAAGAGGAGGTGCCTGGCGCAGACCCCCCCCACCCCGCATCTCTCCCCCAACCCCCACCCTGCCAGGCACGATCTATCAGAACTCCTTTGCTTCCTGCTCTTTTTCTTCAGGTCCCATTTTATATTTTTGTGTGAAAGAGTGACAACATGGCAGACACCTCTTTTGTACCTTGGCCCATCCCTCCCCGGAGCAGGATGACCCCAGAGCCCAGGCATCTTTTCCACCTGTGTCCTCACACTCAGACTGTGCAGCTCCATGTCCCTGAACGGTGGTGGTGTTCCTGTTGGAAGGCTTCACATACATCGACTCAGGCCCTGAGTTTCCTTCCACCGCCTGCTTTTCTGACACCACATCATGCTTTGGGGATTTCTTTATGTGAATACATGCAGCTCTGGTTCGTTGTTTGCTGATGGTATTTTGCTCTAGGAAGAAAGTCAGTGCTAGCATGTATGCGCACTATCCTGCTGTGGGGCTCTTGCTTCTGTCTTTCTACCATCCCCGCTGCTGTACAAGGGAAACTCGTACAATGCACATCGCCATCCCCTAACCCCAACGTGGGGTGGGGGTGTGTGTGGCAGACGAGCACTCCTCTAACTCTGTCCCAGAGGTCAGGGTCTGGCACCCAGCCTGCTTGCGGTCAGTGTGACTACTAGAAAGCACTGAGGCCATGATGAAAAGAATAGTGGGCTTGGTCTCAGAAGAACCTGGATTTGAATCCTGAAGCTTTCACTTATTAGCTGTGTGACAGTGTGCAAAAAAGCTAACCTCTCGAAATCTCTCTGGGCTGTGGTGTCCTCATCAGGAGAAATAAAGACAGTAACGCTGATTCTGAAATAATTCTTGTTGTGACGCTTTAAAAGTGTGAAGTCTTCAGTGTGGATCCTGACCGAAAGGAGGAGCTCAACAAAGCTAATGGAAAGATCTCCTGGCCCTGGGCAGGGAAGGGTGCGGGAGAGGCCTCACGTGCTCTTGTTGGCTGCCCTTCTTACTCTGCATAAGGAAGTCTGGATCAAAAGCTCAGTCTTAGATGAAAGGATAAAGAATGTGGGATATAGCAGCCATGCAAAAGAATGAAATCTTGCCATTTGCAATGATGTGGACGGAGCTAGAGTGCATTATGCTAAGTGAAATCAGTTAATCAGAGAAAGACAAATACCATATGATCTCACTCATATGTGGAATTTAAGAAAGAAAACAGATAGACATATGGGATGTGGGGAAAGGAGAAAAAAGGAGAGAGGAAAACAAACCATAAGGGACTCTTGAAGACAGAGAACAAACTGAAGTTTGGTGGAGGGAGGTGGGTGGGGGATGGGCTAGAAGGGTGATGGGTATTAAGGAGGGCACCTGTGATAAGCACTGGGTGTTGTATGTAAGCGCTGAATCACTGAATTCTACTCCAGAAACCAATATTGCACTGTATCTTAACTAAGTAAAAGTCAAATTAAAAAAAAAAAGTGACTACTCCCCCCACAAAACACCAAAACCTCAGTCTTAAAGAAAAAAAGAAAAAGAAAAGAAGCCACCTTATGATTGTAATTTAAAAACTGGGAGAGCCCAACCCACCTTCACATCTGACCGTAGTCTCTACTTCCTCTGTGCCTTTAATGGGCCCACGCTGGAAATCTCCAGGTAGGTGTGGTGCTCAGTTTTTACACCTGGCTCAGTAAAGGGCAGCCCCACCCTGCAAAGCCTCATGTGCTACCTACCACTCCCTCACGGCCCCTCCCGCAGGAAGGCAGCACCAGTGTGGGTTACAAAGGGTTAAATCCCCCCCCCAAGAGATTGGAGCCAATGAGGCTATCTGTTTAAATGGCCTCCGAATGAAAGCTCCTTCCGCTCAGAAAAGTGCTAAGTCAGCAAAATGAAAATAATTTAAAGAGCCATTGGAAAGAGGAACTAACGGCCTCCCTCCTTCTACCCACAATGATAGCTTCTCAGTAGTGAGTGGCTCTCATTTTTCATATCCAGGGCCAGGGGCTTCGCCCCTGTTTGGGGAAAGAATGTGGCAGAGGCTTAAATCCGCTCCTTCACTTGAGGAGGGGCGGGGTGGGGGTGGGGGGAGCAGGAGGACTCAAGGTCACGGGCACTGTAACCGAGGAAACGGGCTTGTAACAGTAGTGAAGAAGCCTGGATCTAATGCTCAGTAGAATGAATACAGACAATAATACTGGACTGTTAAGTAAAGCGATAAATACTGCTACATCGGCGATCACAGTGTAACGTATACGTGTTTCAGAGTAACACACCGTACACCTTAAACTCCCACCATGTTACACGTCACATTTATTCAAGAAAAAAATAAATGAGCCAGCCTCAAAGCATGGGCGGAGCACGCCATCCTGGCTCCCTGCTTCGTCAGGCCAAGGGCCAGGCGGTGCATGTTACTGAATATCGTGTGCCCAGGACTTCTGGCGACAGCCCTAAGACAGTGCCCACGGTATTCTTTCTACAGAGCTAATAAATCTGAGGACCCAGAAGGTTCAGTAGCTTGTCCAAGGTCATGTTACTCAAAAGTGCTAGAGGAAAGGTTCCAACCTATGCTGGCTCCACAGGGACGGATGCTGTTTCCACAGCATCAGGGGAGTGAGTGCTCGGGGAAGTCCTGACAAGAGTCAAATCCAGGCCTGCAGTCGCCCCCTCCCACCCCCAGACACAGTTCATCTCCCGCTCACAGGGGCTGAGTACCCAGGAGGAGGGCGGGCCTTGCTCCAGATCGTGAAGGAGGGGCTGCTCTGGAAGCAGGTGCGCTTCCCACCCGGGCCATTGCATAATGGTGCTTGCAGCCGGGTTCCCCCCCCCCTCCCCCCCGGCAGTGCTGACACTCAAGGAGGAAGGACAGTGGGCATCTGCTCCTCATCATCGCTCACCTGGGTTGTTCCAAAAACATGGGTTCCCCTCTCTCCGCAGGCCACCCACCGCACTATGCTGGCTTGATTTTTCAGCAGCTATCTGCCGTCTTCAGAGGCCAGCACTGAGCCTGGGGCCAACGCCCTCTAAGGTCTCACCCCAACCCCCCCTCTCCTGCCTCCTCTCCCAACACCAACTTCACATCCATTCCTTGAAACTTCCACCCTCTCCCACCTCCTGGCCCTGCTCACAGTGACCACGAGCATTTCCACAGCACTGTGTGTCCGGTGCAGTTCTCAGTGCTTTACAGATACTCTGGCTGTTCGTGGGAACCTGAGACCTCCACTTTATGAGGAGGAAACGAAGGCCCACACCAGTTAAAGAACTCACTCAAGGTCACACGGATGCGAGTGGTAGAGCCCTCACGCAGCCCCAGGCAGTGGGAGGTCAGACTCCTCAGACTTCACCACTGCCAAATCTTTTCCTTCCTTCTTGACTTGGTGGTGCCCTGTCCTGGGGGCACAAGGCCAGGGAGGTCTCATGACATTCTCATGACGGGCTTTCTTGATCCTGCAAAGCCTTAAACCTCCAGGCAGAAGGGACTACCCGTTTGGCACAGCCTTTGGTCATCAGAGGCCAGGACTGCAACTGTGCCCGGCCCTGTGCTGGGCTCAGGGACTCAAGGAGGAACACATCGTGGCCCCTTTGAGTGCTCACAGTCCGGCAAGAAAGACGGGTGCACAGTGACAATCCAGGCTGGTAGACTAGCAGAGGCACAAGGCAATTTTAAAAAGGGCTGACACATCCTTGGTTTCAGAAAACCCTTTCAGTGGAGTTGCCATTCTCCAAAACCAGGGAAAGGTGTACATAAGGGCGGGGTTGGGGCAGGCATAGTAGGAGCCAATTCCCACAGCCCTGGGGCTGGGTGTGCAACTCACACCGGAAAGCCCCTGGAATTTTCCCAGCATGGCAATCCCATCTCTGCTGAGTTCTGGACAGGGCTGCAGATGGCCCTGAGTGAGAACTGCCGAGGAATTAATGGCAAAGAACCAAGGACAGTTGGAGAAGGCCACCCTGGCGATTTTTTTCCTTGAGGAGCTTCTCTGATGGCTGCTACCATGCATCCGGGGGTGTCCAGTGTGAGTGCTGGCAACCTGGGGTCACTAAAAATTTCTGGATAAATTTCGGGTGCCCATTCCAGGGGGTGAGGAGGATCTCTTGTCCAGATTCTTCCCAAAGAAGACTCTGTGTGGGAGTGGTCCAGGCCCTGGACATTTATTACTTCCTTCCTCCCATAACACAGATCAGGTGTTTCTGATCAGGAACACCCATGGTCTGCCCCTAGGCAGGAGCTAAGGGACAGGCCTGTCCCTCCCGCACGGGGATTGATTTGCAAGACTCCAGGGTTTGTCTCTGCTCCATTCCTCTTCCTCCAACTTTGGGGTCCTTGCTTCACTTCCGGTCTGGATTGGGGCAACAGCCTCCTATTAAGTCTTTGACTTTTGCATTTATTTATTCAAAAATTTTTTTAAATGAGTGTATGCTATGTGCCAGGTACTCAGAATACATCAGTGAACAAAACAGAAACCAAGAGGCCAAAGTGGACGGTAAATGTAACTATGACAGTTTGTACAAGAACAGAGACAGGTAATCCACAACCCAATATAGGTACTTGTCAATAATTCCGGTTATTGTTTGGGGCAGGAGGGTACTGGTGCAGAGGGAGGATGTGGGGGGGTCTAGCTCTTTCTTTGTTCTATTTCCTGTCCCTGACTCCTGGAAACGGGCACAGCAGATGACTGAAACAGGGAGGCTTTGCCCTACTGATTCCTTGAAATAGTCCCCCTTCTAATCTACCACCTCATCATCCAATCTACCACCACCCCTGGAAGGCAGAGGGAAACCCATTTCCACATGGCAAAGTGAGTCCCAAAGCAGTGAGACTCACCTCCAGAGTCACTAAGCACTTGGCTGCTGAGTTGGCTGTGAGCCTCAGGCATTCCGTCCATCCTTCCTGCCCTCGATCCACACCTCCTGCTGGTCATGGCACATTAGTATGAAATCACCAAGATGTAATTACATGCCACTTAACATAATTATAATGTGGAAAAGTGCCTTCGTGTAGACCAGTGATTCTCAAAGCGGCTGTCACCCTGAGATCTGGATGGAAATGTAAATTCCTGAGCCTCACACCCGACCTGTTGAATCGGAAACTCTGGGGCGGGACCTGTGGTCTGGGTTTCAACAAGCCCTGCAGGAAACTCTGAAGCGGACTGAAGTTTTAGAACCCCTGGTAGAGGGGAAGGAGCATTGGATCTTGCCTCGGGACACTTGGGTTTAAGTTCCATCCATTAACTATGTAACTCGGGAAGTTCAAATTACTCTTCTTTATAGCCTGTTTCCTTATCTTTGAAATAAAGACGTATCAGAGAACTGCTATGAGGAATCACAAGCAGTAACATCTTTTATATTATTCGCCAATAAAATAAAAATTAAGCCATTCATTTATTCTCTCATTCATTCATCTGATGAGCACCCAGTCCACTAGACCCAGGCCCCCCATGCTGGCACCGACCATTTTGCTCTCTTTTTAGAAACGTCTGGGCTGAGACACAGGCTGATAATCTATAGCATCTATATAATCCTTCATTAGATAAAACTGGTTCTCCAAGCTTTACTGTGCAAAGGGTGGGGGCCGGGCCTGCCAGGGTGACGACAGGTGCATGCCCTGCTAGGGACCCAAGGTGCTGCGCCAGCAAAAGGACATGGACTTAGCCAGGGCCAGGCTCCTGCTCACACACTTTCACTTGGGATTTCACCAAATCCTAGAGCAAACCCTCAGAGGCAGTGTTTTTGGTGCTGTACCACAGGGGAGAAAAGAGGCCGATACACACCACACACACACACACACACACATACACACACACACACAGCTTGCCAGGTCTCAGAGCTAGTCAGGATGCCCGGCGTCGCCATCACCACGTCTGATGACACGATGCATCAGTGAAAGGATCCCTTTGCTTCCACATGCCGTTGGGGCACCAGCAGCTGAGCGCCTCCCCAGGGCCCAAGTTCTGTCAGGAGCTAGCTAGTGTGCTTCTTCATTTTGTCCTCCCAACAATACTACAGAGTGAGAATTACCGTTCTTGTTTTTCTGATGTAGGAACAGAAGCTCAGGAACCCATGGGACTCATGTAGCAGGAGAGGGGACATGGATTCAAACCTAGAACTACCCAGCTCCCAGCTCCCCCACCTCCATCCAGGGCAAGGGACCCCTAGCTTCCCGGAGAGATCAGAGGGAGGGATCCAGAGGGAGAACTCTTCACCACCACCTCCTTCGAGAGCCTATCTTTTCTGAAGCCTCCTGTTACATTTTCTTCATGAGAATGCTTCTTCTATGCTAGGATCCTGCTGGTTGCTACATACAGTGTCTCCAAGTATCAGGCAAAATCCACCCTTCTTCCTCTCCCCCACTCCCTTCCTCCCATATGAGTCAAACCGAGGCTCCAGGCAGACAGGACATACTTAATGCCCCTCACTTCCCACCACTGGGATCCCTCCAGCTCCCACGGTAAGGGTCCTGCAGGGCTGCCCACCCCGTGCTGACCACCTCAGCACCTTGGGCTCTCTGCTCAGCCTTCACCGTCTGGATGAGCCTCCCCTAGCACCCCACTGAGAGGCCAGCCTTCTCCTCACTGCACACGGTCTCCCTGACTCCGCCCTGCTTTTCCTTTTCTCAGGGCACTCACTTCCTTCTGCAGTTTTCTTATTTATTATATTTACTGTTCATCTTCCTCCCTATCCCTTTCCACCTCTGCTAGAGTTTAAGCCCTTTGTACATTTAGACCAGTGACTGACACACAGTAGGCACCCAATAACTATTTGCCGAATGACTGAATGAATTTCATAATCACTGATGGAGGAAACTTCTGGGTACAGACGGTGAGGCAGAATATGGAATCTCTCCCCCCTTTCTAATGAAACATAAATGCCCATATCCTCACTGTCCGATCAGATGGGGCTAAAACAGTACATTCTGGAACAGTGGAAAGAACACAGGTTTTGGAGCCACACTTGAGGTGTGACTCCCTGCTTAGACCTGAGCAGCAGTGCCTGTCAGAGTGCTGGGCACAGGCTAGACATACAGCATATGTAAAATGGACAGAGGGAGGGATGGACTGACAGACAAATGGTCAGCTGACAGCCATTCTCATCCTTCAGGTGGAAGCTCAAATGCCACATCTCAGAGCCGTTACGTGATCTCACCAGATGGAGGAATCCCAGCTACTAGAATAACCTAGTTCAGAAAAGGCTGATTGGTGATGAGAAGAGGGTCTTTAGTGGAGGACCACATGGCTCTTTTCTTTTCACTGAACTAAGCATTATTTTCGATAATTTGGTTAGGACACAAAAGATCATACATACATACCACAAAACTGGGAGAAAGGGCATATAATAGAATCGAAACCTATAAGGATCTCACATACCCAAATGCATGCCAGACGATTAGCCTAGAAAGGAGTTGAAGAAGTACATCTCTATAGAAAGCTAATTTACCATGCTTCTTTAAAAATTCCCAAAACAGGGCGCCTGGGTGGCTCAGTGGTTAAGCCGCTGCCTTCGGCTCAGGTCATGATCTCAGGGTCCTGGGATCGAGTCCCGCATCGGGCTCTCTGCTCAGCAGGGAGCCTGCTTCCTCCTCTCTCTCTCTCTCTGCCTGCCTCTCTGCCTACTTGTGATTTCTCTCTGTCAAATAAATAAATAAAATCTTTAAAAAAAAAAAAATTCCCAAAACACATGCATGTCTGCCCTGCTCGAGACACGGCTGAACCTTTTGGAAAGCAATACAACACATGGAAAGGACTACAAAATGTCCTTGCCCTTTAACCCAATTAGCTCAGTCCTGGGAATTTAAGAAACAAACAACCATAAGCGATCATGGCAGCATTATCTCTAATAGCAAGACACTAGAGACAGCAAAACACACACAAGAGATAAGAAGGTAATCACAGCCCGATACCGGGAAGGGCATTAAAATGGTAGCTATGCAAATCGGGCAGCAGAGGAGGAAATGTTGGCCACATGATGTTGGATGAGCAAGGCAGGATCATGGGAGACTGGCCAGTCACTGGGAACAAAGAGGTGCTGCCCATGGACAGACAGGAGGGGCTCCCAGGATCGACATGCAGTTGGGCTTGGTTCTTGGGATTATGGCTGGATTTTCTTTCTTGGCTTTGGTTTTCCTCAAATTCTGTTTTGTATTTTAAACACAAATGGAAAAGAAGATCTCAACCAGCAGGAATGTTGGGCTGAAACCAACAGATGACATGGAAGAGGGATAAATGCAAAGTCCTGTATTTCCTTTAAGAAATAACCTAAGAACACAGATTTGACGGGTATCAGGGTGGCTCAGTTGGTTAAGCATCGCCTTTGACTCAGGTTATGATCTCAGGATCCTGGGATGGAATCCCGTGTCTGAACTCCCTGCTCAGCGGGGAATCTGTTTGTCTCTCTGCACCCCCCCACCCCTGCTCATACTCTTTCTCTCTCTCAAATAAATAGATACAATTTTAAAAAAAACAACCCACAGGCACTTGAATGGGTGTGTGTGTGTGTGTGTGTGATATAAAGAGCTGCTAAAAGGAAAAAGGGAACACAAAGGAGCACTATTCTGAAGCCTGGAACTGGGATGGCGGGGACTATAGATCTGCCCTTGTAGCAGGCCAGTATGATCCCCACAACAACTGCATAAAGGACAAGGTGGGGACATTATAGTCTGGACCAATTTCCTCTAATCCAACAAAGACTGAAGTCAGGATCTGAATTTTGTGTTAGTTTCTCTGGCTCCAAGACCCATGCTCCTTTTATAACACTGTGAGCTCAAGGGCTGTGTTAGCGAAAGAGAAAAAGCAGGGGAAAGCCTGGTGGCCATACACTCCACTGGAGACAATTCTATCACAGGAGATGCTAGTTCAGGCATAGGCCACATTGACAGAGATATGTTAGCAGAAGAGGTGACAACCTTCTCTAGTTAGTGCCACTCAGACCCTTCCTAAAGAGCCTGTCTGGTCTTGAACCCTATCTTCTAGAGACACAATCATAGAAGAGTAAGCAGGATGGTCAGAAGTCTTAGGATTGGGATGCCTGGATGGTTCAGGTGGTTAAGCGTCTGTCTTCGGCTCAGGTCATGATCCCAGGGTCCTGGGATAGAGTCCCGCATCAGGCTCCCTGCTCATCAGGGAACCTGCTTCCCTTCCTCTCTCTCTGCCCGCCTCTCTGCCTGCTTGTGATCTTTGTCTGTCAAATAAATAAATAAAATCTTAAAAAAAAAGTCTTAGGATTTTGAGAGATTTTGATTGGCTTGCTGCTTTACTCACATTATCTTATTATGTAGCCCTTCATACATCTGGCGAGTAGATAATAGGTTCCCATTTTAAAAATGAGAAAACTGAAGCTAAGAGAGGTTAAGCACTTGCTCAAGGTCACATACGAGGCAGTGGTGGTCAGAATTTGAACATAGGGCTGTCTAAGTCCAGAAGCCCCACTCTTTCCTGGACAGCTTCCCTCATGTGAAAATGGTAAAACGGAATTTGAACTACTTATTAGTTGGTGAAGAGTCATAAATTGCCACATTCAACTCAGCAAAAGGGCTATGAGGAGAAGTGTTCTCGTGTCTTCAGAGAGAGAATGTGAATGACCTTAGAAGTCCTAGGGAAGTAGATTTTTAGTTCAACAGAACATCTTGGTGACAGCAATAACTGGATGAACTCTTGGGTAGGAAGATGACTCCCATGCCTGGAGAAGTTCAGGAATGGTCTAGAAAGGCATTTGCTTGTAGTGGATAGGAGATCTGGATAGAGGACCTCCAACTGCACTTTTTTTTTTTTTTTTTTTTTAAGGATTTTTATTTATTTATTTATTTGACAGAGAGAGAGATCACAAGTAGGCTGAGAGGCAGGCAGAGAGAGTGAGGGAAGCAGGCTCCCGCTGAGCAGAGAGCCCGATGCGGGGCTCGATCCCAGGACCTTGAGATCATGACCTGAGCCGAAGGCAGTGGCTTAATCCACTGAGCCACCCAGGCGCCCCTCCAACTGCACTTTTGACCCAGAAGTTCCACAAGCCTATGAAGCTGTTTGGCACAAACTGATCAATTCCTTCAAAAGAGGGGATGAAAGTATCTGTTGACATGTCTCTTTACAGATATAAAAGTAAAAATTATATGCCCAAGGTAAACACATTTGTCCAGAGAAAACTAAACACAGAAAATGAAAATGAAATAGATTCTGTTGGAAATGCTCACAAGTTAAGGCTTTGTTTTCTGAAAGCAAGAAACCATACTCTGGGGAAATGTGCAATCTCAGAAATAATCAAAGAAAATATAATGAGGTACTAGTTTTCACCCAGTAAGGCGGCAGAATAATTTAAAACATGGTCACACTCATTATATGTATCAAGACTGATAAAAAAAACGTCATTCCTTTTGACTCCAGTAAAACGACCTTAAGAAAATGATAGAAAATATAAAGGGAAAAAACAAAACAAACAACTGTGCACACAAGAAACCCTCCCCTGAGTTTTGTTTATAAATAACCTAAAGGACAAAGAAGGGCAAATGGGCAGCTGGGTGGTGGGGCTAGGGTCAAGGTTGGCGCGGGGAGCCGGAAGGCGGGGAGGGGCCTGCTTGTTGTGCACAAGGAAAAGCCCAGGAGCACCAAGTGCTGTGGGATAAGCACAAGCTGTCTGGAGGGCCAAAAGCAGGTGTGAAAGCCAAGGTCACCATGTAAGAGGTCAGAGTAGGCTGGAGACTGGACCGGGGCACTTGGGGGAGGACTTAAATGGTCGTGGGGAGAGAAGAGGAGAAGAATGTCAGCTCTCATCCTGGTGGCCCTTTGTCCACTCCGGCCTGGTGCTTTAATTACATTCTCAGTCCTTCTAAATAATGTCCTGAGACATTATTTCCTCCATTTTGCAAATGAAGAAGCTGGCATTCAGAAAGAGGACGGAACTCAGGTCAGGTGAGGCAGTCGGTGTGAGTCTCGGGAAACGAACTCGAATGTGGGGACCTCTAGACTCAGGCTCTTCCTGCCTCCTGCCCTGGACCGTGTGGGCAGCGGGCCTCCCTCAGGAGCTGGCAGCCCTCCACCTTAGCCCCACAGCCCAGCAGATGGCTTCCTCCACTATAGCTTGACGTCCGTCAACTTGGTGGATGTTGCAATGGACGGTTACATTTCACGGAGCAGCAGGGAAACATGATAAATGGAAAGGGAAGGCTGCAAACCTGATAATAGGCTATGATCACAGGTATGCAAAATACACAGGCCTTGAAAAAGAGACTACAAGAGATACATCGCAATGCTTATAGTAGCCCAATTTGGAGCGTTTTCCCAAAAATGTCTATGAAGTGGCTTTTATTTCTTTATAACTACAAAAGCAAATCATAATTTGAAATGCACCCAAGAAGTCCACAGGCTCAGAACGGTCACTCACACACATTCCTTTGGCAGAAAATAAAAACAAGCCACATCTTTCCGTTTCATCTTTCCGTAACCAAGAACTTGTTGCCAGGACTTGTGAAGACAGTACCCAAACTCCATCCATCCAGACTCTGCCAACTGAGACCTGACTGTCCTGTCCTCCACAGCTCACCGGCCTGTCACAGGAATCGAAAAGAAAGAACCTAAGTATGAAAGGGAGGGGATGCTCATTGGGGCCTAAAATGAAAGTCACCTGCATCTTGTCCAACGGCTCAGCACTCCGTGATCAGGAAAGAGTGACTCGGAACAAGTTTTGGGGGTGGAGCCTCAGCTACTCAAAAGGAAATTTACTCTGTTTCAGGCATCCTCAGGTACTGGAGAAGGAGCACGTCTTTTTATGTAGGAAACACTCTTGTTCCTCCAGTAAAGCAGGTCGTTGAATGACTTCTACTGGACTGATACTGCTCAAGAGAGGTGCTTGTGTTCAAATACACAGTCCCAGCCCCATCTCAAACTTCTTGACTTGAGCTCACTAAGCCACAGCCCAGAATTCTGTAATTTAAGCCTCAGAAAATTCTTAATATTGGACATGTTTGGAAACTCTCTACCACACCAAATGATTTGAGTTTTGTCTATGTATCTGTAATAAAATTGTGAATCCTTTTAAATGGTACTATAGTTCCTTCAGTGGCTTCAATTAATGAGACTGATTTCCACTGGTTACGGAGGTTGGGTCTCTCTAAATATACCCTGAAATTACAGTCCTAGAGTCTCAGCCAGGCCTTAACATCCCACTCACCTTTCAGGGAGGAGGTGACAAGGGGGTTTGTGCACAGACCTGGATTCTGACCTGACTTCACTGCTGACAAATCTGAGACGTTGGCCAACATGCTATTTAGCACCCCCCCCCCCCACTTTTTTTGAACCTGTTTCTTCCACTTGTGCAGGTACAGGAATGATGGTCCTGCCCCTGTATGATAGTAACAGGGCACTGGGTACACAAGAGGGGCTCAAAACCCTTTCAGTCTAAGTAAGGTATGAATCTCTCCTGATTTCCCATCAGAATTGGTTCTATGTCCTTCCTTGTCACACCCACTTTTGACTTTATTCTGCCTTCTAAGCTAAAAGTAACTAACATCTGTGTGGTTCTTTGAGATTTCCAGAGCCCTTTTCCCAGATATTACCTGGAGTACTCTTCACAACAGCCCTGAGTTAGGGATCATTATCTCCACTTTAAAAGAAATGAGCCCCAGAGAGCTCAAAAGACCTTGCCAGAAGGGGTAAAGTCAGGATTTGAACGCAGATCCCAGAATCTTTCCCACCCTGGTCTGTCCCTACTATAGGCAATATACATTACACAAAGCACTTTCACATCTCTTATAACGTTTTAAAATGTATTTCCAAGACTATTTCCCCCACCAACCTAAAAGCACCTATAAAGTGGGTACCATATGGTAATAGTCTTGGAAGGGAAATGCACAGAGCTTTTGGGTGTCTGGGTCGCCGCTGTGGTTAGGGAGAAAAGGCGATGAGCTCAAGAATAACGCATACTTTTTCCCCAGTCTCTCATGCATTCCGCACTACTCGTGCCCACGCCGTTGAAATGAACCCATTTTAATAGCATGAATTAATCAAACACTGCTACCAAGTGTCACAAACTTTACTCATGAAACGAGTTAAACTGTGTTAAACACTTACAAAAGTCCTGACATATATTATCTGTTATTATTTAATTATCCATACAGCCTGTGAGGTAGACATTATTTTCCTCATTATATTGATAAGGACTCTGAGAAGTTAAGCAGCCAGCCCAAGATCACACTGCTAGTTTGTGGAAAGTTGGGGAAATGCCATAAAAGGAAATTCACATCTACACATTTTGTTATCAAGTATACGATATTTCACATTACAAAGGATTCTTTTATTTACCAAAATAAAAGTCCTCAAAGATGTAGCCACCACCCCTACTTAACCCAGTGACCGTGACCTTTGGCTCATAGACCTTCAGTGGTCTGGTGGATCAAGCATTAGAGAAAACAGAGGCCCAAGTTTTTCAACCAATGCCTAAAAGCCAATAACCAGAAATGAAGAAAATAATAATCGGCAACATTTATTGAACACTTTATATATACGTAAAGAATTCTTATAGCAACTCTGCAAGGTAGATATCATCTCCTTTTTATGGAACAGAAAACGGAAACTCAAGAGATTAGGTTAAGCCCAAAGCAAGCAGGGAAGCCAGGCTTGGAACCCAGGCGCTCAGCCCCAAACCCTTGCCATTTCCAATACACCATGCTGACTTCACAGGCATTACAGAAAGTGCAAATCAACAGGAAGATCGAATGTGGTTTGCCAGATTGTGCACCAGGCACCTTAGTGAAGCAGTTGCTGAGTGAGATAAAAATTATGTAACTTGAAAGATCATTTGAGATATAAAAGGATAAACGAACTGACACGGGGTGACATTGCCCCCTACTTCCTGAAGGTAACGTCGGACCACTTCTCACATTACCGCCCCCCATACCCTTTTACAGAGATGGATTCAACTTATCAAGGAAGCTGGATCTCAGATCATCTTGAGTGAAAAGGGCGTCTGGTCTTAGATCTGTTCTTTGAAGTACGAGAAAGTAACTTGGTTTCGAGACAGCCCTTTGGATCTGCAGACAGCAACCACACCCCTTATGAATTTTCTTGCTTTCAGCCTGAATGTTCCGCCCCTCAAAGGACACTGGTCACCTCCTCTGTACACTTGATATCCTTAAATAAATGAGGATAATGATTGTCTACATCAAAGAATTAATGAGGCTTTATTATAGAACAAAATAGAGGAACAGAGATAGAAGTCCTTGAATGGTAAAAATATTAGTTCAAATTCTCAGTCAAGTGATAGGCAACTCAGAGACACTTTATCCCCCTCCGAAAAGACAGTACTTTCCCCATCCCCAGAATGACGCTGGCGCCATGTTGCTGCCTGAGTCTCAGCAAATCCGTCTGACTTCTTTGGAATGGGGAGTCCACGTTCAGGGCAAGTCGATGACCCTGGAAACCTGCTGGCTCCCTGCCCGCATCCCACCACGCACGGTTGGGTCTGATCTGGACAGCACCATCGCCCGCAAATCACAAGCCACGCAAGGAAAAACGATAAGGCTTTATGAAAAATCCAAAGTTTATTGCAAATTGTATTTTGCTTCCCTTCGTTCTTCATTTTTACAGGATTTATTGATATCCATGATTTTTTCACAGATGTACTTGTTGACTTTGGAGAGTCTCTGTGCAATTTCAGTTTCATCCACAGTTTCTTGTGCTATTCTGTCATACAAACACTCTAGACAGGGGAAAGAAACAAGACGGCCAAGGATTAATGGTGGATTGGAGTACAATCTTTTAAGGGGGCAAAAAGAAAATGGGCCTCCTGACATCCCTCCCAAACACCAATTCTCGTGTCTGGCACAGCTGTATTTTAAAATTTTCATCACAAGTGTACTTAGAAAAGAATAGATAGAAACTGTAAGTTTATCCTTTAAAAATTAGGATACAACATCCGTGTGCCTACCACCCAGCTTAATAAGACATCATTGGTCCCCTGGGGTCCCCTCCCAAGCCCAACCTCCCCAGAGGGAAGCACTCTTCTGGATTTGTTCTTTTCTTCTCATCTTATCACATGTGTATACATTCCTAAATGACATATTGTTTACTCTTCCCTGTTTCCTAACTGTTTTACAAGGGTATCCACACCTCAAATATCTTTCTGACTTTCTGTTTTTCACTCAACATTTCATAATTTACCCGAGTGGAAGTGGGCAGCTGCAGCTCATTCATTTTCCCTGGAGGGCAGTACGCTCTTGAAAGGACTACTCCACCATTTGCTGATCCATTTTATGGTCAGTGGAGACCTGGATGGTTTCCAGTGTTCTGCAATCACGAACACCCCGGCGCATGTCTCGTGGAGCGCACGCGCAGGCGGATCCCCAGCACCGGCCTCCGTGCAGAGCTGCCCAATGCTAGGGCATGTGCATGCTCAGCTTTGCTAGATGGTACCCGGTGAACTGCTTTCCAAAGCGGTTGTGCTGGCCCTAACAGAAGCATATGCAAGCATGGGTTGCCCTGTATCCTCAAAAGCACCTGACACTGTGAGGTTATTAAGGTTCTGACCGCCTGGTGGGTGTGAAGTGGCGTCTCATCGTGGTCATTAGTACTGAGGCTGAGGATGGCCACTCTTACAGAGTCTGACATCTGCAGTGTGATGAAGCCGAGAGCAAGCCTCCGACGTGGTCTGACGAGCCTGACTTCAGCCCACTTCCTAGCCCGGGGACCTGAGGCAAATCACTGCCCTAGATTCCTCACCTAATAACCAAGGATGACAAGCCACAGGTTATCTTTTTTCAGGCTGTGATGGAACATAGGAGGTCAACATTTTGCAAGCCTTCCTCAAACCGTAAGGAGTGCTACGCCTCCGTGGGGCTGTTATAAGTCTCTTATGCACCACAACTGCTCGTTCCCAGGGCCTACCACAGTGCCTGCGGAGGGGCAAGGTTAAGCGAATTTATGTGAAGTGAATGAGTGACTGCTTTCCCAGGGAAACCTCAGAGGATGTGAGGGGACTGGAGGCGTGCATGGGGAATGTGCCCCTGGGGTACATAATCATGGGCAAGAATTTTAACTACTTTGAATCTGCGCTTCCTGACCTCTGAGACAGGAACCACGACCCACTCTTACAGAATGGCAATGGAAGATAAACAAAATCTCGTCTACCAGCTCAGCCCACAACAGGCAGTCCTACTAGAGATGCAGCATGTCACGCTCCAAGGGATTGCAGGGCCTACCCCATGCTGACCCTCCACTGGTGTGAGGGAAGGCAGAGGCCTGCAGAAAGGGGGTGAGTACAGGCACAGGCCGCGGCTGCCACCCCCAGTGCCAAGCCCTTCCTGGGTATGTGGCCAGCCTGCTTCCTGGTCCATCCACACTGCTGGGGCAAGCGCTGGAGGCGTTCTCTGTGTCCAGGGACCCTGGCCCCCTGCCACACACACCCCCCCACTGAGAAGGGGTTTGCAAAGAAAAGACTTTAAAAGCTTTCGGTTGACGTCCACTGTTCCCTGACCACTCAGAGCCCACTAATCTCCACTTCATCTTGTCTTGGACTTTCCACAGGGACTGAGACAAGAAGGCAGGAGGCCCCGTCTGGCTCCAGTCCTGCCTTCTGCTGGGTTCACCTGCAATTCCCTCCCCCTCCAGGCTATCCCACAAATCAGCGCCTGTGATCATCTTTTCCCGGATTAGCCTGGCTCCAACCTTTGGTGCCCTAAAACCTTACTCATCCTTCCAGATTCAGCCTTCCGGGGACATCCCAGACTGAGCTGGGAGACCCCACTCTGCTGACAGCCTCTGAGCTCCCGCTAGCTTACTCTCTCAAAGCACTGACTGCAGTCTAATAAAACTGTGACCAGTGTCTCTCCCACAGACAGGAAGGCCCGGACATTCCATCTCCAGCCCTGGCTTGGGAGGAAGCAGACATTAACAGCGACTTTGCTGGAACCTGAATCAAATGAGGGAGGCAACTCGTGCTGAGAACCACTTCGAAGTTCAGGGGTTCGATTCTGGCTCTTTCCCTAGTTGTTGTGCAACCTCTAAGTGGGAACCAACCCCTCTGGGTCTCAAGTTTACCATCTGTGAAAACAGGATGGCAAACCCCATAATTAAAGAAGATTCTTCCAGTGCTACCTCTTTAGCTGTCTGGAAGCCAGAAAGGTGGGAAAGAGGCTGAGGAGAGAGAAGGAGGGTGGATGTGATGGCCCTCGGAGCCCTGGCAGGGGTCACAGAAGAGGCAGGAAGAAAAAGGGGTGAATGGAGAAAGGTTTACAGGAGTCCTCCCCAGAATCCCAACTGCTCTCGTGTTCTGGGGGCAAGAGCACTGCACGGCCCCTCAGGTTGATTAAAAGGCTTTGCTAGACTCTAAATATTAATCACCTGCACTTGCCGGGAATGTTTCCCTCTGCGAGGGAGCATTTGAGATTATTGCTTAATTAACAAGGTTTATAACAGCGCTAAGGTGTCCTATTAAAAAAGTTATAAAAATTAACCAGAACTCAATGCTGTGGCTCATTTAGAAAGCTCAGACACTCTGCAAAAGGTCATTTGACCTTAATAAGGTTTAACTGTCATTCTGGAGTTGATTATTAAAGCAAGACTCTCCCACAGCCATCCTGCTTCCCTTATTCTAAAACGGTATCAGTGTTCACCCATCCTGCTGCCTTATGGAACGACTTTAAAATCAAAGAGATGAAAAAAATCCTCGTGAGCATCAGGGATTATCATTTTTATATGGCAAACAAGACTAAATGTGGTAAACACCAAATTAATGGAAGCAATCTCAATCCACAAAGAGATTGCATGGGAAGAACCAGTCCAGTGCAGTCTGGAGGAGCTCAAAGAATCAGGCTAAAAATGGTGAGTGTATGGTGGAATAGGAGACAGACTTCAAGCCTGCCTGGTTGTAGTAAAGAAAGAACTAACACTGGTAGCACAAGAAACCTCTGGAGACAAGGAAGTCTGAAAGCCTAGTTCTACCCGGCTCTCAACCTAACCAGCTGAGTGGCCTTGGGTCATTCTTCCTTCTCATTCACTTGCACGGCAAGTGTTTCTGGGCTCTAAGGGGTTGTGGGTAGAGCAGGTCTCTGGGAGGCCAAGATACAGTAAAAAGGGGATAGAGGAGGGCACAAAGGGCTCTGAGGCATGTAGCCGCAGTGTCCACCCACCCTGAGAGGTGAGGGAAGGCTTCCCGAAGGAAGGGTCTCCTAAGCATATCTGGGGCCGGGAGAGGGGTTAGCGGCAGCCAGCCGGGCAAAGCGGCACGGATGCAGGCTGGGGAACATGACCTGTGGTCTAGGCACCAGGAATGGCATTTACAAATTCCCCAACAAGGGTGCAAGGCTTGTTCAGGGAGTACAATAGTTCACGAGAACTCTAGGGGTAGACTGCTGAAAAATAAAGCTGGAGCGCTGGCCCGGGGCCAGGTTCTAAAGGTGCTTTCGTGACTCATTAAGAAGCTTACCTTTTAATAATGGGCACCGTGGACTGGCTGTGACGGGGTGGTGGAAACAGGATCATGTTTGGTTTCTGAACGATCACTCTGGTTACATAATGGGGACAGGAGTCTGGAAGCTGTGGAGTTGTGTAGGGGGGGAATGATGGCCTGACTACGAAAGGTGCGGTGGGGCAGGGAGAGAAGTGGGTGGTTTAAGATGTATTTGGGGGCAGAACAGACAGAACGAGGCATGTGGAGGAGGCAAGCGTGACGCATTTCTGGGCCCCTGGCTGGCAGCGACCTTCACCAAGACAGGGGAGCAGGAGGGACCCAAGGCTCTGAAGGGAGGAGAAAGAAGCAAGAAGGGAAGGAGCATCCACGTGAGCATTGGTGAGGAGAAGGCCGTGGGCACCTGGATATGTGGCTCGGGAACTCCGAAGTGTGGACTGAGCCGAAGAGAGATCTGCGAGCACCATCCACTGAGTCAGCAAATGAGCACTCACTACCTGTCTCCCCTGAACCAGATGCTCACAAAGCTTCTATTCCACCGGGCAGGGGGGGAAAGACGATTACCCAGTGCAGGAACAAACAAGAAATGCTACGCACAGACTTTATGTAGGGAGAGCAGCAGAAAGGTTCCTGAAGACTGGGCTGTTGGGGAAGGCCTCGCGGGAGAACCAGAAGGAGGCAGGGTGTGCAGGGCAGGTGGTGAAGGAAGAGAAAAGAGGCCCCTGTGGTTGGAGCATGGTGGGAAATCGGAGGACAGAGAGGTCCCCAGAGGCCAGGTCAGCAGATGCGCACCAGGACAAGTAGTGTGGATTTCAGCCCGGGCCATCAGCACACAGAGGGCCATGGACACAGCGCAAAGTGAGACCAGCTGGGAGCCGGTGGCAAAAGAGGACGCTGTGGGGACAGATGCCAGGGCAACAGAAGAGGAGCCCACGAGAGGGATGAGAAGCCAGGGAAGCAGGAGGAAATGGAGCTTGGGGGAGGGTTTCGCTGTAAGGAAGGAGTGGTCATGTCAGACAATCTGGGGAGGAGGTGAAACACATGCCCTGGACTTGGAAAGGAGGAAGTGTGTGCGAAACGAGGCAGGAACAGACGCAGTCGAGGGCTGGGAGTGGACAGCAGGCAGCTGGGGCATTACAAGTGAACACAGGCAGTGAGTGTAGACAACCCTTTCAAGAGATCTGGAGGCGAAAGGAAAAAGAGAGACATGGCAGCAGCTAGGTGGTAGGAGTGGCCTCTAGGGAGTGTTTTATTTGTTTTCATGAGAAATGAAGAGTCAAAGTCTATTTAAATGATGCTGGGAAGGAAGCAGGAGCGCGGGAGCATAATTGGAAGAATGAGGTACTTAGGAAGGCAGCGGGGCTGGGATCCAGATGGAGAGACAGGCCAGACCCAAATAGGAGAAGGAAACTCTTCTTTTGGGCCATGAGGCAGAAGAACAGAGGGTACAGTTAAGTCTACAGTGAAGTCTGCACTTCAGGGCTGTGGGAGTTCCTTTCCTTTTCTCTATGAAGGAAGAGGCATGGCCATCTTTTGAGAAAGAGTGAGATGTGGACTATCATGTTAGGAAAAGCAGAGAAGGTTTAAAAATTCCTTGGTTGGGGGGATGAGGGGCATGGCTCAGTGAGGAAAACCTGGGGGGGCTTGGTGGGGGGTGTGGCAGGTGGGGCAGAAGTCTGTGAGTGTGGGATGGCCGCTGTCCACACAGCTGAGCCGCCTATAGATTGTTCTATAGCTCTGGGGGCCCAATCAGCTGCACAGGACATCATCTGAGTGGGGTTTAAAGAACATTCAAAATGTCTAGGTGGGCCACTGGGTAGCCAGAACAAGGATGGCGATCCTTACAGATGGGAGACACCAAGCATCCACTCGATGCCGGAACGACACTAGGCTGGGGGAAAGAAAAGAGAATATAGTACGAACCAGGGTAAGCTCACAGCTAAACCAAAGCAGAGCTGGGGCTCGAACCCGGGTTTTCGATACCTGATTCCTGTTTCGACCTGCTGTCACCTTGCCCCAGGAGTGGACAGGAGAGAGCCCGCAAGCTGAGAAGCACTGAAAGACAGTGAGCTTCAATGACATGATCATCACGGGCTCACGCTAGCTCCATGGAGGCAGCAAACTTGTCAACAAAGAATGGTAACTTTCTTCATAGTTGGGACATAACTCTTTCCAAGCTATAATCCTATCCTTTTAGTTGTCTGAGGAGGGAAGTTTTCAGCTGAGGAAATTCAGACACGGAGGGGAAGTGACTGACAAGAAATCACACCAAGGGTCAATCAGGGGACCAGCTTGCTGCTCTCAGTGTTTCATTTGTTCCAACTGCATTTACTGAGCTCCTACTGTGTGCCAGGCCCTGTGCCAGGCAACAAGGACATGAAGATGAGTCAGAGAAGGTCAGACTCGTGCCTAAGGCAGACATGCGGCAGACGATTTTAGACCCCCAACGTGACCATGGTGGGTCAGCCAGTCACTGGGAGACATCTGGGACCTGCTGAGTCACCTTCCAACCAGTACAATAGAATCAGAGGTCGGTCACCTATCTAGCAGGGCAGGACTGCATCCCCGGGAAGGCCTGTTTCTCATGGCAACCTCCCAGCTCTGGACCCACCATTCCAGACAACAGGCAGACTAAAGGTAACCTGTCTGAAAATAAGTGGCTGCCTATATCAATTAGTCATGAGTCAGCCAGGCAAGGGCAGCTGTGTTAGAGCAGAACAAGCCTCACACCAGATCACAGCGGCATGGGTTTGAACCTTATGGCTCCAACCTCAGCCTGCTGAATCTCGCTGAGTCCTGCTCTACCCTGACTTCCAAAACATACCCGACATCTGGCCATTTTTCCCCATTCCCACTGCTATAACTGAGGTCCATGACACCATCATCTCTATCTGAGACCACAGCAGGAGTGTCCTAACTGATCTCCCATTTGGTCACTCCACGATCTGCAGACCCCACCACCCTTCTCCTGGGAGTCATGTGTTGTTGGAACTCCACAGATTCCAGTTGTTTCATGTGGCCTTCTCGGCCCTCAAGACTTGCTCTCAGCCACCTCCCTGACCTCACCATCCCCTCACTTATGACTCTGCGTGTCTGGAGCTTCCTCATCCCTTAAGCGTGCTGGCCTTTGCACCTGTGTATTCTACCTGTTGTACCACACCTCAGACCTCCACCGGGCTGCCTCGTCTACCTCCAGGCCCCATCCTCCTCAAGCAGGCCTGCTCCAACCACCACACCTTACACAGCCCTCTTTGTCCTACTGTAACATAAGGTGATGCTTCACCACCTTCACCAGTACCTGAAATGATCTGACATATTTGCTATCTGCCCTAGAACTTGGCATGTGGCCTGCTCAAAATGTGCATGTTGGTGGAGTCTACTTTCTTCATTGAAACATGGCGGCTGGACATTTAGAGGCTAGTGGTCAGGAGCACTGCTTCTGAGGCCCAAGGCAGGGACTCTTCCCCAGGAATCCTTTCCTGATTTTCTAGCTAGGGGTCTGCTCCTCTCCCGAGACCTCCCTCAACACATCATCAGTCCCCCTCACGCTAGCGACCTGAACCGTACTTGTGTCCACAGCTCATCTCCCTGTGAAATGTGAGCTCTCCAGGGACAAGGTCCATACCTGTTCTCTTAGGTCCCACACATGGCCTGGGGCCTGGCATGGAGAGGCTTCAGTGTTTGCTGACCTGAACTGTGTCTGGTACCTTCCTGACAAGAGTACAGAACAACATCTCAGTCATTGCGTTTGTACTGCAGTGACCTACCTCTGACAATGCTTAGTTTGTGAGGCGAGAGGGGTGGCTTAGGGACCGCATCTTTCTTTTTTTTTGTGGCAACTCCTGTGACGCTTCTGTTCTTCAGAACATCTGTTCCCCAAATCATGACTGCCAAGTTCTTTGTGTACTTGGAATCTCCTTGGGTTACTTGTAGCTGGTGCCATTTCTCCTCATCAACCCAAATCCCGCTTCCCAGATGGACCTGAAAGGGATAAGAACACAAGCACCTGTGTCATCGGACAGGCTGGCAGTTGGAAACTTTTCTTGTCCTTTAAAAGACATTGCTGCACAACTACAAGGACTCATTCCATAAATACTACATTAACTTTGTTTGAGGGAAATAATGCTTATTTACTAAATACCTATAAGGCACCAGGCCTTATTTGAGTGCTTTATATCTACGATCTCAAATCTCCATGGCAACCCTGGAAGGAAGGCATTGAGACCCTATTTTCATTTCAGATGGAAAAACTGGGTTGAGAAAGGTGAAGCCAGTTGCCAAAAGTCACTCGACTATTAAGTTGCAGGGCGAGGATTCTAAGCTCTGCTCAAGTTATAACAAGGCCACTGAGAACCTGACTGAATCTCAGGAAGGTATACAGTTGTCTCTCTGTCGCACCTCAGGAGGACCTTTCTCCCTTTCGAGTGAGCATGCTGTCCCGGCACAGTGCTTCTCCACTGTGGCACAGCCGGGGGTCCTCTGGAGCTGTAAAAATTGCCTGTGCCTGGGCCCCATTCCCAGGATTTGGATTTATTATGCTGACTGGGGCCTAGGGACTAGGATCGTTGAAATTTCCCTAAGTAATTCAGGTGTACAGCTAAGTCTGAAGACCATGGCCCACTGGAGGGGGCAGCCAGCAGCCCTGCTTGGCCATCAGCTGGAGTGTGTTTGCACAGGTCCTTTCCCACCTCTGGCTTCAGCTTCTTGTGAATGGAACTGGGAAGGGGGGATTTCATCTTTGCGTTCCTTCCGGCTCAGAACACGTGTGGTTTTCCCAAATCAAACCAAACCATGGCCTCCTTAGTCTGACTCTAACGGCGCATGGGACAAACACAATCTAATGCTCCCTACAAGGTTAGCACTCAAAGTTTCAGAGCCGAGTCACTAAATGTAAAGGACTCAGAATTATCTAGCAATGAACTAGAGGTGTTTCTCTTTTCTGGCTCCTTTAAACAACTCAAACCTCATTTGCTGATGTTATCCTTTAAAAAAAAAATAGGGTTTTGACTTTGACATTGCCATTTATGTTGTGTTTCTAACGAGTCTATCGAGGGTGGAAACGGCCTCTGTAGGGAAGGAGGGGAGGCAGCTGGTAATGAGCGTACTTCCTAAGGGTAATGAGAGGCTCTGCCAAAAGTCCTTGTCTGCAGCAAGACCTGTAGGTCAACCACATCATGCGGTCAGGAGACCTCTCGGGAGAGGTCCTGGTCTGAGAGACCGCACACACACCCCCAAACTGATGGCAGACTGGCAAGAAGCACTGTTCAAAGACGACTGAAGACTGGTTTGGAAAAGACGGTGGGCACACACAGACAGAAAGACAGAGGTCGGTCAGCAGCACTTCCTCCTTCACCAATTACTGACATTTTACAATCATTAAAAAACAAAAACAAAAACAAAACAACGCAGCAATACAGCCCACCCACGAATGCCAGTAAGTAACAATCCTGCCAGCCTCCTCTGCCTTGCCTTCCTTCTGCTCACACGATCACTCGGATCTCTGCAGGCCTGTGATCAGATAACCAGATCCACCGGGCCTTCCTGTGCCGCGGACCTCAGGATTGCAAATCTGCTCACAGCGCTCGGGAAGACAAGCAGCCCTGGAAGTGAGATGCGCTGCCTGGGGCCACCTGGGCAATACAGATCCGAGGTCAAGTCCGGCCTTTCCTCCTCAGTCTGAACTGCAGGTGAGCAGTCTGGGTGCCAGTTCAGGCATGCAGGTGACAAGTTTCCTGCTGCTCCCAGCTGGGCCCCAAGTCACCTCCCTTGATAGCACTCTGAAGCTACCCTCACAAGCTTCCTCATGTAGGGGAAAAAGAAGGAATTTGAATTAAATTAAATTCAGAATCAGAAAAACTTCGAGAAGGAAGACAGCTTCCGTTTTTCAAAGATCTCTGCTCTTTTCTACCCTTGGCCTTTCTTTCCTATAATCTATTAATTTATTATTCTTAAAAGAGAAATGACAGTCATTTTGCCAAAGTTCTACTAGATAAGGGGGGGGCACTAATATTTTTTGAGGACCTGGACTGTACCCTCTATTTAATCCTCATAATGACCTTAAGAGATGGATTTAGGTTAGAGGTTTTTATTGTTTTTTTGTTTTAAAGATTTTATTTATTTCTTTGACAGAGACAGATCACAAGTAGGCAGAGAGGCAGGCAGAGGGAGAGGGGGAAGCAGGCTCCCTGCCGAGCAGAGAGCCCGATGCAGGGCTTGATCCCAGGACCCTGAGATCATGACCTGAGCCGAAGGCAGAGGCTTTAACCCACTGAGCTACCCAGGCGCCCAGGTTAGAGGTTATTAATCCCACTTTACAGACATGAATCCAGATCAGAAGGACAAAATTACCTTTCCTAAGACATACTAGCAGTAAATTTTGGGATCAAGATTCAAACCCAAATCTGTATGATGGCAGAGCCTGTTACCCAGACCTTCCTGCTGCTGCCACTGTCACCGCGGTGACAACGTGATGACAACGTGGTGGCAACGTGGGGGAAACATAGCCTATCTCTCGCATTGATATTCTACTGGGTTTCTTTTTCAGCTTTCCTCGGTACCGGCCCAGACACTTCCCTTGCCGGCCCCCCACCACAGGTTACTACTGCAGATAGGGAAGCCAGAAGAAGCCACGGGTTGGCTTTCTGCCTCCAGTCCCTGCTTCCTCCAACCCCCCGTATAACCACTGCCAGGATCAGTTTCCCTAAAACACGGCTCTCCTTCTTTGACTACCTGACTTCCAGAATTTCAACTGTGTTTCTGTGTGACCCCTCTAGAATCTTGAATGGCTCCCTACTTACTATCACATCAACCCAATCTCCTTAGTCAGCTGTAGAGGCCCTCTAGAATTCTCTTTCTATTCAACCTCCTAGCCTTTATTCCCCTACTATGGCCATCACGATGATGTTCTCAAACTCCTTCTCCTCCTTCTAATTTTAGTGTGCGGTAACACAAAGACGGGCCCTGGAGGCTCCAGCCCCGGGTGTGAATCCTGACCCTGCTATCTACTAGCTGGGAATGTTGGGCTAGCCACTTTTTCTCTCTAAGCATCACTTTCCTCAGGTGGGGAAGAGGCAGAACACCACAGAATTCATCGAGCTGTTCTGAGGCTTATATGACACAACGTGAATCAGATGTCAGGAGGACGGCACACATGCAGTAACTGTTATTCCCTTTGCCTTCCCCGCCCCACAACTCGCTCCCACCCTCAGCAGTGTTTCCGCTCAGGCCTTTCCCCTGTCCAGAAATGAATGCCTTCTCCTATGTCTTCTTAAGCCTGCTTATCTTTCAAGCCCCGGTCCCCGATCCAGGAAACACTCTTTAATTGCTGCAGAGCGAAGTTCTATCCCCTCTGAATTTCTAGCCTACTGTGAGCTTCACCATCTGATTCAGCCCTTCACGGTACATCTCCATTGGGACGGGGTGAAGCTTTGCCCCTTCTGTCCCCTAGTCTGAACACAAAGCAGTAAGAAACTGATGGGCATATTTAATATGTTTTAATGGCACAGGCTTTCAGTTCTGATGAGCTGTTGTTTCTTAGAGAAGAAAATACTTTCTGACGTGCACTTGAGTACAAGGCCAGCTTTAAAGCACAGAAAGAAATGGCTCTGGGTAAGACCAATCACAGGTATGTGCTGGGACAAGGGCTCCTTGGGTTAACAAAGCCCAGGGTCACCTGAAGCGAGGCCCAGCTTTCAGAGATGCAGCAGAATAGACTGGAAAAAACACTGGCCTAGGAACCAGGAGACCTGGCTTGCACTTCCTACCTGCCTGTCTCTAACCCATTCTAAAATTACAGAGGAATCCCTTCTCTGGATGTGTTTCCCCATCTATGCCATGTATAAATTAGACGATTTAAACTTTAATGGTCTTTGCAGCTTTGTGATTCAATGAGTTTCTGAAATAAAACATCTTAGACAAAAAAAACAAAAACAAAAACAATGAACTTTATCAAAATCAAGGTAACTTTTGTGGCAAGCCCTATTCACATAAAATATAGTTCGCTATTTGACCAGAATGTTAGCCTTATGTGTCAAGGGAGGCTATTAAAAATACGGCGCCTGCTAGGATGGGACTTGATCAAAAAATGGCTTTGTAAAATGTTTTATAGGACAAAACTAGTTTCCTACTAGGAAATGGATCCCATTCTAATGCTCTAGGCTTTGCAGAGATTAAGGCTTTTGTTCATGCAGGCAGAGAAAAGAAAGGGTCAGAAACACTAGCAGAGCCAAGAACAATGAGGATACAGGGAACCCTGCTCAAAGAAGCTGCCATCCATTGCTAGTCTGTCTGCTTCCTCTCCTCTCTCTTCATAAATTTGCTCTGCTGAGCTACCAATTAGTTGCAAACAAAAGTCAGGTTAGCTTTACAGCAACATGTCAGCAATAGCTAATGAAAAAACAAAATTGGCAATTTCAAGATTTATTGTGCAACTCCTGTAAAAACATTAAATGAGGTTTGAGAGACCCATTTTCTGGAAATGGAAAAATGATACCTCTGCAAAAGCGGCCCCCATAATGCTCAGAAACTATCCGTTAGTCTTCAAAGGAAGAGAGAAATAGATTTCTCTTGGAAGCTATCTTAAGAAAAGGTCTCTAGTCACTCTACAGTGTGGTCATCACTAAAAAGAAATCAACACACACAGAACAGTCCTTTCTTTTATCTTCCAACTGAGGAAGATTCACCCAACTTAGCTACACAGTTGGAGTCATTAAAGGCCTACGGAGAGCAATGATCCATCCTAGCTCGTGAAGATGGAGACCCTGAGGCCCAGAAAAGGGAAGGACCCATCCAAGCAAGGTCACACAGAAAGCACAGAGATAGAGCTCTACTCGGCATTCAGGCTCTGGGCTGCCTAAATCCATCCTGTCATGCCATCTGTCCCCTGCAAAGTAGACTTTTAAAGCCTGTGGGCTGGAGCAAGTCAAGAGAGAGGGGCCAACGACCCAGCACACCAGTTCTGCCTCCTGGGGTGGAGGTGAGGGGTGGGGTGTGGGGAGGCAGTGCTCAGTGGGAGATGAGGGCATGACAGCCTATCCAACACAGCCCTCAAGACTAACACATTTCATTTCCTCAGCTGACAATATTTGCTTTTTGCCTCAATCTGGCCAGTTGCAGGGATGTATCTGGACGAACCCAAAGAAAACAACCTTTTCTTTCTCATCAGCCCACTGGGGAACAATACTGGATAAACAGAGACCTTTTGAAGCACAAGGCGGCAAGAAAAACAGACTGACACAGATGATTCTTTGGGGGAGAATGAGAGGTGATGTCTGTAATGTATGTCATGGTGGCAGAAATAGAACTCTAAAACTGAATTTGACTAGTGCCTAAACAAAGGGCTCCAATATACTTCTTCCAAGATGAATCCATTTGGAGGTTAGAAGGATGTCAGAACAGTTCTCTCCCTTGCCCAGCTGCTCTATCATGTGACTTTAAGACCTTCCAAGGCTATTCCATTATTTTTCACCCCTGTACCAATGTAACTACTAATAGTGCTTAAGTTTTCTTTCAAGATTTTTTCCGAGGATCTTACAAGAAAATCTGAGGAGTTATATGTGGGCTGACCACTGCTGAACATACAGCTTGGAAACAGCTTCGGGACAAGGAGCACGTCTCATTTACCAGCTTATCCTCAGCATCTAGCAGAGGGCTTAGAACACGTAGATACTTTGTAAATGGTGAATGGACACACATTGAGTTATCTGTCAATCAGAGATTTCGTATCTAGTACACCTTATAAATTTTATGTATCTGGTTTTATAGGTGGGTAGGACAAGTTTCATCAAACTACTATGCTTTTTAAAATCTTCCTCAATACTAAGCTATTTTAAAATGTCAGTTTAGTTTTTACAGTTACTTTGGCCCAGTATTTAAGAAAAAGGGGAGGGGGAAGAGAAAAAGAACAAGTCCCAGTACAGCTCCACGAGTTACAAAACACGATTCTGGAAATAGTTACTCAGGCCCGGGCCAGGAGGCCAACTGGCCAAGCTGTGGCGCTGGAAGCTCCCACCATACTCTCCATCGTTACTCTAGCTAACAAACACTTGCAGGGAACGGATAGTGAGCTTGAAACACTACCTTGCCATTGTCTAGGATATACTTGTCCATGACAGGTGCAGGAGCAGGGTAATAGGACGACGTATTTGCTTCCTCACTGAAAGTGCTCCGTAACTCCGGCTCGGGCTCGAGACATTCTGACTTTACTTTTTCCAAGTCAATGGCGGGACCTAGGCAGTTAAGAAAAGAGATCTGTCTAGAACTCCAAGGAAAATAAAAGGCAAATATTTTTAACTACACATCTATCAGCACATAGTGGCACAAAATAAATAGGCTGGCTTATTTTGTCCATTGGACTACACTTAAACCCAGGCTTGAAAATAATATGAGGTATGAACGTCACAAAGGAAAAGGAAGAAAACTGGAAGACAAGAATGAACCAGACTCTAAGTACAAATGAGAAGTGGTCTTTGAAGGTGTCATTGTCTGAATGGAAATGCAGGGGACTCAACTGCCTGCTCAAAAGAGAGGTCCTGTTAAGACCAGGGTGGAGAAGGGTGGGCATCACTGTAATATGCAAATTGCATATTTGTGAAGAGCCCACCTCTGCAGCCTCCATGGGAGTGGGCCACGGCCAAAGAAAGGAGGTTAGGGAAGCAGTGGGGAGAAATACAAAGACGTCCCCCTCCCTAAGACCTAGTATCTAGCTAGACAGAAGCATTTCAACCAAGAAATTAAAATACAATACAGATTAAGCTTCTGATTGCCTGATCTAGCAGCTACCCTGATTTTTATTTTAATGCAATCAACACAAATTACGTGCAGTTTAAACAGTGAAAGGAAGCTGGATAAATGGTGGTGGTTTCTAAGGGGAGTATTTTTTTCTTCTCCATTAGCGTTTAAAAATGATGGACTATTTTTTAAATCACCTATTGTGTCTTGATTACCAAAGGGCAGAGAAACAGGATGAAAATGAGTAAATAAGGCTGAATGACTTGATTAACTTTTACAGGAGAGCAACTCCAAAGGCCAATGGAGAGCTCAGCACGCTGGAAATGCTCCCCTGGCAAACCTTTCAGTGGTTGTTCAGGCTCAGGGTTTTAGCTATTGCTCTCGCGGGTCCCCTGGGCCATGCCTATACCTTAAGTAACTGATGAATATCATGGTCCAATCTTCCCTTATCCTAACCAGGTGCATCACTTGGTACAGAGCTCTTTATACATCAAAGCCCTAATGAGCTAGTTGCAGTGCTATGTTCAATCGCTATATCCTAGACTTTTGCTGGTGGTAGAGACGGTATTGGTGATTTTGTTACTAAAATTCCTCATGACACGGCTTCCTAGAACAAGACTATCATTCCTGAGTTGCTGGCAGCTGCCATCTGCAAGACAGAATCTCGGCAGTCTCCAAGGATGTAAGTGTGAGCCCTGCACAAAACAGAAGGCAACGTGGCCGGGCAGCAGAACCGTGCTGATGGAAATGCATGGCTCATCTTGGAACAGTCAGTTTCGGTGCTGTGCCTGGTTCTGCTGTGTTTTAATTGCGGGGCCACAGGGGAGTGAACTGTAGATGCAGAAGGTGGCAGAGTGAAGGACAGACAACATCATGATTGTTCTGATGGCAGCTCCTAATGCTGGGTCATCTATTCAAGAGCTGGGCTCTTCTCTTTGTCCCCAGCCCCTGGCACCTAGTAGGTATTCTCTGAATGTCTGCTAAATAATAAAAGAATGACAACAATGAATGAAGAATTTACAGTTTCAGAAGCAGATGCCAAAGTTTCTCCTCTCTCTGTGTGAGATCTCAGGTTGAATTTCTGAGATAAAACTCAAGTGGGAAGAGGTAATTATTTCAGTTTCCCCTAAAGGGCATGGCCCAGTTGGCATCTGAGGTCTCTTCCTGCTCTGACATTCAGCAACAGGAAAAAGGGCTGGGCTGAGAGGAAGAGGTCCCCGTAGCCACTGGCTCACAGATCATCTTTGGCAAGATTGTGTCTTTCTCTAAAGCCTCTTTTTCCTTCTATGAAAAGATGGTGGACAAGAGAAGGACTCCAGTTCAGCTCTGACTTCAGTCTGGTTCTCTCCCGTCCATCTCTAACACAGCTGCCAAAGAGATCTCCTTGACTTAAGACCTAAAACCGTGTCCTTCCTTGCTTAGCACCTTCCTTCCTAATTACCCTCAAAACGATGTCATACATTGTAGCCTTCCTGAGGCCTAGAACAGCCAGCCTCCTCTCTACTCCTGGTGCTCATTTCTTGCTTCTGCCCAGGACCCCCGGTGCTGTGTCGTCCCAGCCGCCATGCCTTTGGAAGTGCTACTGTCTCCTCCTTGCATAAAGCCACATCTCTCTGCCATGGAGCTTAGTATGTCCTCTGTAAGTCCTTGCTCTGGTCACTACTGGGTGGGGGCAAGGGGGAGAGATGCCTCTGTTTTATAAATATTTCCAGCAAATTCTGTTTGCAACCATCTGCCAATCTGTCTGTTGTCCACATTAGACTGTGAAGCTCTCTGGGGGCAAAATTTTACTTTCTTTGCAGTCTTGGCACCCAGAACAGCACCTGGCACACTGTAGGTTCTCAATAAATCCTTCATGACATGAGGGGAGAGAGCTGTGGGGGAGGAGGGGATTTAGGCAGGCTGGGGCAAAGGTCCCGAAACAAAGCCCTGCTGCTGAGTTGAGGAGCGTGGGGGTACAGGTGGAAGTGGGTGGGAGCTGTCTTTAGACTTCTGTCACCTTTCTGGCAGCCCCGGAAGTAGAAATTAGGCTGTCAAACAGATCGGAAAGAGCCAGCTGGAACAGATGACTCGGAGGGCTACAGAGGGACATATAAGGGACATTAGGAGTGAGGGCTGAGAGTCACTTTTCGGGCCCCATCCCCTGCTGCTCCCTCCCCCCGCCAAGTCAGACTCCACTCCAAAGTGCCAGCCTGGCCCTCTCCCCGCCACAAACACCATTCCTTAGCAGCTTCGCAGTCTGTGCTTGCGGCGATCCTGCTGTCCGACCACTCTACCCCACAGATGCCCACCTAGCCAAACTCCACCAGGCACTCAAGGCCTGACTCAAATGCCACCTCCTCCATGAGGCTATTCTATCCCTTCAAAAGGGGGGTATTATTCTCTCCACGCCTTGGCTTAGGATTAGGAGTCAGAGACTGGAATTTAAATTCTGGATTTGCCGCTTAACTGTTTAGGGGGAGGCGTAAGCTTCCTCAGGTGGAGGAACTCTGCCTCTCACCCCCAATAATCAGCAGCACTCAGCTGTTTCTGTGTCTGTCTCCCCCACTAGACTGTGAGGCCTGAGGGCAGGCAGAGGCTGTCTTTTTATTTCAGAGACCAGGGCTCAGCGCAGTGAGTGCCTGGTTCACATTCTACCTTCAACAGGTAATTTCCACATGAATAATTACTTAACCTTTCTGACCCTGTTGACTCACCTGAAAGATGGAGCCACAACAGAGATCTGGCAAGACTGAAGATTCAGTGAGTTGACGATATATAAGAAATGAGCACTCCAGAACGTGGCACAGAACGGGCACTGAGGAGACACTGCTCCCCCGCATGGCCCCTCCCTCACATACACGTTATCCCTGGCTACTCTGTCAGTCCACCACTAAACCATGGCTTTGGTGCACACAGAGCAGGTCCTGGCACCCCCACGGCACACCCGTAACCCCCTGGGCTCGTGCTGATCTCCTCGGGGATCACAGTATTGGGATCTTCTGGCTTTCAAGAAAAACTGTTTCCTACCATTCTCCCTCAGCACCATTTAACACCCAGAGGCTGCTTCGCTTCTTCAGCACTGGTTCCTCAGCCTCAGCCAGGAGGGCAGACCAGCCGAAGGCATGCCTCGGGAAGGGCTTCTCAGGGGACTTGAGTCGGAATCACAGCTTCATGACCTTAGACGAGGCATCTCCCTCTCTGTGCCTCCGCTTTTCCTACCTGCAAAGTGGGGATTGCCCATAGCCACCACGTAAGCTGGTGATGCCTCGGAAGAGCCCAGCACAGAGGCAGGCGCAAAACAGAAGCTCAGGAAGTGGCAGGTGAATGAAAGGACGACTGGATCCTTAAAACGGGGTGTTCAGTATTACAGAATCCAAAAGAAAAGGACTAAATAGCATGCGATTTCTTTGGGGAGATGAGGGGAGAGCCTCTAGTGCTTTTAATTTAAGAAGGAGGGGAGAAAAAGATTTCATTGCGAATTTTAGTCGGCTCTACTACTAACGATGTTGGCAATTTACATCTCATTACAACAAATGCCTCAGATTGCTGTTTTGCTTTTAAAAATTTCTGAGGCATTGTTCTCTTCAAACACATGTGACCAAATTAGCCACAATAATAAGCACTTGCACGAAGAGACAGCATTGTAAGATCTGGTGCAGATATTTTAGGCAACAAAGGAACTTTTTTCATGTTGTGGGAAGAGTAGGAATTAAAAAAAAAAAGCCTTTTCATCCACTTCGGGTTTATTTTGGGGAAAATACACCTTCCATGGAGAGAAACCTCTCAGCTGGGTAAAGGAAGCTTTTAAAAAAGTATAAAAGGTAGTACTTGTCTTTTCATTCAGTCATTCAGGAGCCCATTCAACACACAGTCCCTGCTGGCATCCCAAGATCTAGGCCCAGTGAGGCACTGGGGGCCCTGGAGAAAACACAGTTGTCCCAGTTCTGCAGAAGTGGAGGCTTTTATGTGAAACTCCATTACTTTGCATACAAATAGCTGTGATTTGATAGACAAGCACTGGCTTTAGTTTGAAAACCTGGTATAAGAACAGGTTCTGTTACTTATTTTAGTCTTTAAGCCCCAGGGGCCCTTTCCATAAAATGGGAATCATGGCACAGAGTAAGGGGCTTATAAGTGTTTGTTGGCCCAACGAATAAATGAAATTATATCACTCTGTTTTTGTCTGGCTTACATTAGACTAATGATGTTCTTCCTGAAAACCTTTCTAAAAAACGTTAATGCTTGTGTGACCTCTAGGAGGTTCAGAAGTCATCTATGTCCCCAAAATACATGTCTATGTTTGAACACGAAATACCATTTCTGATTTCTGCTGAAACAGAAAGACTAATAATATTAGATTTTTCTTAAAATGTACTAAATCATTTCATTTAGTACTTTTAGTATCACTCCTGTCAGTGAATAGGAAGTTTCTCTGCTACAGGTGTCATTCCAGTTTCTTCCTAAATGCAAAGTGAATCAAGTCAACATTCTTAACATGCATTCAGAACCGCTACTGTGCACAGAGGCAGGCTGGATTGGGTAGAAGAATGAGGATTCCACTCTGTTTACAAAGACCTGAGCCCAGGAATAGCTAGGTAACAACAAAGGAGGTACACAAGAGCCTTAGAAAGAGGCAGGGAAGATGGCCCAGAGGTAGGTAGGTAGGCCCTCCTCTGTGGACCCCATCACTGTTTCTCAAAAGGCATCAATCAGCCGCTTTCACCTGCTATTGTCCCTGTGCTTCTGTTTCTTAGCTGCATTATGCCTCCAGTGAGGGCCGGGACAAACCTGGTCTCATTCTCTCAGTGAGAATCTGCCTGAGCATCTACGAAGTACTAGCCTTGGGCTAGATTGACCCTGAATGGTTGACAGCCCAGCAGTGACAGAAGGCAGGCAACAGATCAAGGGTCAGGATAAAGACTTGGGGACAAAAGCAAAGGAGGGGATGCTCCACCTGGAGGAGACTTAGGAAGGCTTCAGAGGGCTAGCCACACACTTCTGTGCTGGGGTTTGGAGGACTGATGGGCAGGAGCTCACTGGGAGTGAAGGCCTCTCAAATAGTGAAGGCACTTGGCACATAATCAAGGCTCCATGACCAGCCAGAAAGTGGGCAGCACGATGATCTGTAAAGGGTCTGGGGACGGAGGGGTCACCACCAACTTGGTGACCCTGGGAGGCTTCAGGGAAGAGGTGGGCTCTGACTGGAGCACTGATATGTGATGAGGTCTGGGGAAGGTGGAGGGATGGTCAGGTAGGGGATGGGGTCACAGTAAGCAGCGGTTCTTTGGGTCCTTCTCCCGCTCCTTCCCCATTTTCCCAGCACCTTCTGTGACCAAGGGCTGGGGCAGGCTTTGCTGGGCAGAGGCAGGAAAAGCCGGTATTGCCTGAGGTACCAGACTGGACAAGTTCCTGCTGCTTAGCTGGATGCCCCCAGAGCGGGGTCCCCTCCTCAGGAGTCAAACCCACAGGGCAGCAGAGCTGGAATGGACCTGTGAGCCGTCTCCATGGGGCAGAAACCCAGCAAGGAGTGGCAGGAGTGGGCCTAGGGCCCCAGTCATGGGGGTCAGGGTATTTTCCCCACTTTGAGGAGCTGTAGCACCCATTTCAAATGACATATTTGCTTCTCTCTGAGGTGACCAATACCTACTGAATGTCTTCTTTATTCTACTCCCTACACCAAAATCTCTCGCTCTTTCTTCAATCTTTGTAGTACTTTTCACCTTGATGTCAAGTAATTATTTGTTTCACATCTCCTGGCTACAGTGGAGAAACTCCAAGGGCAGCCTTGGTCCCCAGCACCCAGTACAATGTCTCTGGCATACAACAGTCATTAAACATGTGTTAAAGTAAAAGAAGTTAATCCTCATGGAAGTCCTGCAAAACAGATCTTATCATCTCTGTAGAGGCTCAGAGAGGTAATGTGCCAAAAGTCTCACAGGTGGTGAGGACTCAGATTCTGGGCTGTTGGATTCTAAAGCCTTCCTCCTTCCACTGCTCTCCACCTCCTAGCCAAGGGCAGGTTTCAGATTTCAAAGGCTTCTCATGTCATCCTTTCTCTGTGGGACTCTCAGCTCATCTCTGACCTTGGGGAGTGGGAATCCTTAAAGAACTCCACAAGGGGGCAAGGGGGCAGTGGCAAGGAGGGGTGTCCCGGGGATTCATCTCACCTCTAGCAGCTCTGAGCCTATACTTTGCCAGCCGGTGGGCAGTCAAAACTGGGCTGGTTCTTCATCTGTGGTTCTTCCACTTCCCTTCCCACCCAACCATCTGGGCCCAGAGAGCATCCAAACGGCAGGAATGTGCAGAACAGCATGAGTCCGCCCCACCAGACATGTACTTCCTCCTCGCTAGCTCTCCATCATGCAGTCCAGCCAGAAACTACTCGAGAGAGCCAGCTTCTCTCCAAACTCTAAATCTTTGTTCAGGCTGTCTTGCTGCCTGAGATCGTGTTCACTTTCTCTTCATTTGGATAAACCTAACGAGTTCCTCATGTGCGGGCCTTCTCCAGCCACCTTCAGTACCCCTGCCCAGTCACCTAAGGAGCCTTCCTCTGCATCCTCTCCCAACACTCTGGGAGCCCAGGAGTATAGCAAAGCTCACACTGTTTCGCACCTGTCGGCTAATGACATCGGGACTCTTTAAGGCAGCACCAGGGTCTTAGCTGCCTGATTTCCCCGGGCCAGTGTAAGGGCCTGGAACAAAGGAAGAGTCTGACAAATGCTCCTGCACAAAACCATTTCCCTACAGTCAGAGCCACCCAGTAACGGAATGGACTGCACTGGAAGGCAGTGAGTGAGCTTTCTGTCTCTAGAGGGATGTTACAAGAGGTAGGATGATCTCTCGGCAAGGAGGCTACAAAAGGCTTCTTGTCCCGTGTGGATGCTGCACCAAGTAAGTTCTGGGGCTCCCCACAGGACTAGCATGCTAGAACTCTAAGAATTACCTCCAACCAAACTCAGCTGCCTGGAACAGTAACAGAGGGTGTGGCCAGACTCTGGGCCCCGCTGAACCAGGCAAACCAGACTTAGTCCATCCATTCATCTTAACCCTCTGTTGCTTCATGAGGATGGATCTGTTCAGATTCCACATGAATGAAATGAACTGAGGCTGTAGGAGACGGAAAAGCATCCTGCGGTGAAGGTGCCCCGGGAGAGCCCCAGCAAGAAGGAAACTGAGCCATAAACAGTGACGGCTGAAGGACTGAGGGGGTCAAAAGGAGTGGTGGTTGAGGACTCCTGGTTGAGGACTGGGGATGGGAAAAGAGAATTCTGTTCAGGAACAGTGGGTGGAGGGAAAATTCTATAAACTACAGACCAGTGAACTTGAGCTTGAGGCCAGGCAAAGTTGTAAAATGGCCCATTTAAGAATGATTTCTGAGGACTTACCAGAGGAAGCAAAAATCTCCAGGAGGCATTAGGGGGTTGACCAAAGATTTAGATATGCCAAGACAACCTTACCTGTGCTCTGTGGCAGGACAATGACTCTATATGCCAAGCATTACACAAATATTATCCCATGTACATCCTCCAATGATCCTACATCATATGCTGGACCTACTGCACACTTACTACGTGCCAGCCCCCGGACAGAGATCTTCTCATACATCTGCTCACTTACTCCTCATAAGAACTATAATGGTTGGTACTCTCATTGATTCCACTTTACAGAGGAGGTAACTAAGGCCCAGAAATTTAAGTAACTTGCTCAAGGTAACAAATTAGACCACGGAAAAGTCAGGGTTCAAAACCCCAGTACTTCTGACCTCGGGCCCATGCAGGCCCTTAATCACTGAGTAGGCATTAAAGATAGCCATTTTACCAAGGAGAAAATAGAGGCTGTGAAGGGCTCAGTCATTTACTTGAAGTTGCACAGGTACTGACCCAGAGAGCTGAGATTCAAATTCGAGTAGTATCTGTTGCCAAAGCCCAGGCTGCCTCGGCATAGGGGAAAGTCAGCAGGAAGCACTTGGCTGACATTAGCTGCCTTTTCAAAGGCACCATCAGAGACCTGTGCTTAAAGAATCTAGCTCCAACCGCAAAGGATTTTAAAGATCAAAGCTGGTATTTTAACGGACCTTGGACAGAACACAAGGCATGAGCCCAGAGGGGACCAGAGGCGATAGAAACCCAGCCCTAAAGAGCCAAGACAGATTTACAGACAATGGCTTTCCCCTTCAAATTTTCAACCAGCCTGTGATCTGGCCAACAGGGAATGTGAGCTCTTGTTTTTGCTTCTCCTCACTCAAATGGGAATAATCCTCTTTAGCTGGCCTCACAATAGGGCTATCGCAATAATTCGAGGACATAAAAATGTCAAGGTGCTTTCAAACCCGTGGTGTCATGCATGTGTGAATTACCATTATTACGCTCATTATTATGTCATTACGCCCTCTTTTGGGTCAGGATCCATCATCTGCCTCCATTCCCTGACAAAGCACACCCCAAATCTAAAACCAGTATATTCCTTCCTCCTGCAATGATAACCCTTGTTTTGTTCTCCCTGGTGTCGTGCTGTGTGCACGTCTGTGCTCCCCACTGGACTGTGTATCTTGAAGGCCGGGATTATGTCTTCCACTCCATTATTCCTCACAGAGGAATAAGTCCAGCTTTAGCTGGACTAAAAAAAGAATCACTTGAATCACACCAAAATGGATATAACTATCTAAGAGGCACTTCTGCTAACACTGAGAACAATGTCTAAGCTTTTGCCTTTGACATCTACGGACAAGGAATGTAGCCGAAGAGAAAGCAAGAGGGACCATGGAGTCTCTCTCGCACACCACAGCTCCCCTTGCAACTGGCTTTCCAGTGTGCCTCCCTTCAAGCCCCTGGAGCTCTGAGTCTGCTGAGCCCCAGTTCAATAAACATGGCTCCAGTGCTCTAACTTGTAAATGTTTAAAAACGGGACCGTCTTGTTTGTTTCTATATGCCGAGCACCTAATGCAGTCCTGGCACAAAGGATGTCCTCGGTAGTAATTGGTGAATGAATCAACATAATGAACATATGCGCAGGTAAATATCAGTTGGACTGTCCGCATGCTTTCTGGGTCCTCAGCATTTACTTCCTTGGGAGAGGGTGGGCCAAAGAGGGCACAAGAGGAAAAAGATCGGCATTTATTAAACATAATATGCTTTATGCCCACAGGGCTTTATTCTTGACATGTGCTTCCTCACTTAAGTTTGACGCTGTCACAGAGGGCCTGAGAGCAGAGACGCTCAGGGGGAGAGTGGGGCTCCTTCCCCTCAGCAAGTGACTAAGACCCTCTTTGTTTCCCATGCTCCGATCACAGAAAGGAAAGTTCTGTTTCACAGAGATGTCTTCTGTGGGGAGTGGGGGCAGGAGTCACCTCCACATCTGTGACAATGAAGTCCAAAGGTTAAAGAAGGCTGTGCAGGTGAGGGCCCAGAGAGAGTCACATGGGACCAGGTGTCAGGAGACCTCCCCGGAATGGGCTTGTGACGCTGTCTGGGCTTGTCTCCGCATTAGCAGCCCCAGTCCATTTCCTGGGTAAGCTCTTTCACCTCTCCAGGACTCCATGCTCTAGAGAATCTTTCCCGTTAAACCCCGCTTATGTGTATTTGTGGAATGAATGAAAGCTGAATTATTAAGGGCACAAATGAAGGAGTGAGCCATCTAGGGAAGTCTCGGAAACATCTTCTCATCCTGTCTTGCTGCTGTCCTCTTGCCTGTTAGCCCCCGACCTCCACCAGGAGCACTGTTACAACTCCTGGCGGCTAGAAGGTCTGCTCACCACTCTGAGGTCCCCATTGGGCTCAAGGGGTCAGGCTCCTGCTCTCTGCCCCTTCTCATCCACCACCTGCAGGATCACAAGGACTGGGGGAGTCAGCAATGATGCTTCCAGGCAGGGAGGGAGCCTTCTTTTTAAAACTGAGCATTGGTGACCTATTGACCTCTTTTGCCTCTGAATCTGCCTGTTATGGTGTAGATGATCCAGCACCCCAGCTGGACAAAGGCCATTGAGCTGCACCCCCAGGCAAGGTGGATAGGAGAATATGCAAGGAAGGGCCTCTAAGAATAATGCCTGAGTTAGGCCCAGGGGGCCACGGATGGTACAGCTCAGCATGTGCTCTCAGAGGACACATAAAGCCAAGAAACAAAGAGGGTCTTAGTCACTTGCTGGCTCTTTGCCATGTTAGCAGTGTCTTGATGATGTGCACAGATGAGGAGCTATTACAGCAGGGGGTGTCTTCCCAGACTCACTAAGAGAGTTCCACCTTCAAAGGCTAAGCTAGCCACCCACCCCCTTCCAGGACTCATCACACTGCATTTCAACTACATGCTTACATATTTACCCCCATCACTACCCACACCCCAACTTCAACTTCCAGTGTCTTAGACTTCTTTGTGTCTCTCCAGGCCCCTAAGCTCAGAAAGCATCTGGTCAATGTTGGCTGACTAAGTTATAGTATGTATATGTATACATATCACCCTTCTATAACAGAAGACCCTGACAGACATGGAAGTTAGTTAACCTACCCAAGGCTTTACAGTCAATTATGGTTAGGAGGACAGAGTTAAAAACCAAACTGGGTCCCTGCCACTAAATGGCGTGAAAAAAAAAAAGCTGACAGTTAAGTGGGCACCAACCAGAATGCCAGGCACCATGCTAAGAGGGGTATTATTATTTCCACTTGACAGATGAGAACACCAAGGGTCAGAGAGGTGCTCTCTGCCTCAATCGCTCCTCACTCTCCCCATGTACTCACTCAGGTCTGAGTAACAAACATTCACCCTTCAGGTTCCAGCTTAGATGTCATTTCCTTCAGGAAGTCTTTCTTCTCCAGTCCCCCCAAATTTGGTGGATGCCCCTCTTCTGCAGTCCCACAGCCCCACGTGCTTTTGTCCTTCTGGTAACATTTATGCCTTGTGCGGTCACTAGTTGTGTCAGTGGCTATCTCCTTCATCGAACTCTGACCTCTTGAAGGGCAGAGGGCAAGGGCTATATCTTAAACATATCAACCTCTCACCACTAGGCAAAATGCCTAGCACATAGCAGAAGACCAGTGAATAACTGTGGAAGAACAGAGGGAAGGAGGAAAGGAAACAAGGAAGAAGGGGAGGAAAGAAAGTTCCCAAAGCCAGAGTTGGGAAGTAGGGAAGCTGAATCCAGGCTTGGCTGATTCCGAAGACTAGACTATGTCTGTGAAAACATACAAATTCCCCTCAGGGTAGAAACCCTTCTGTTATTTTCTTATGGACTTGTCTTAGAACTTGGCACATTATGATTCTCCAATCAACAAGTGCTAATCAACAGACTTTAAGCTCTCACAGGTCAGGGATGGTGAGTGTAGTGTTCTAGGATGCCCACGGCCCCCTACCCGTAGTCGTGGGTGCTCCACACACACTGGCAGCCTGAGCTGACTTCCATTCAGCCCGTCCACTATGAAGACAATGGTGACTGAGCAGGGAAGAGCCCACCACTGGTCCTCATGATGGCAATCAAGGCCTGTGGGGTAGGAGAGCCTAGGAAGTTCAAGACACTGAAACTATGGCTGAGGTCAAGTTAGTCTGTTTTTATGACTAAAGAGGCACGTAATGATGCAAAATGCAGTGTCTTATTGCCCCAGAGGTCCAGGAGTTTGGTCCAGGTTTCTGGAGTTTAAGCCCAGTTCATGATCATACAAAGCAGGGAGTTTCCCCAGGAGTTGAGACAATGGCGTGGGGAGTTTTTGCTGTTAGTATGCTTTTTCCCCACAAGAATTTTACAAAAGGTGTAGCATACAAGGTGCAGTGAAAATAAAAATTACTCATTTGAAGACGAGGAAACACTTCTTCTTTCTGAAAATTTCAATTCTCTCCCTATCCCCCATCCCAACTCCAAGACCAACATAGCTTCTGTGAAATTTTGCAGTTAGGGCTTCCTTTTAAGATTTTTATTTCGAGGTTGAATTTTAATAACTCTTCAGGTTGCCTACCACATGTGACCTTTACTGCCACTTCACACCTCTACAGGCTATGACCTGGGAGAAGGGCCAAGACCAAGGCCGAGTCAGAAAGTGGGGAAACCACCGGCCTAGATTATAAGGGGACTTGGTCTGACGTGAGTTCTGTATCTGCCTCCCCAGTGGCTCTGGGTAAGTCCCATCCTCAGTTTCCTTCTCTGTGCCAAAGGCATGGAAAACCTCTCAGCTGACTACCTGAGCCATTCTGAAGATCTACTGAGACACTGTCTCCGGGACCCACTCTAAGATATAAAAGACAGCTATGAATATAAGTGAGGTAGGGTAAGAGCACATCTACCTAAGCATCAAAGCAGAATGAATGAGGCTTTACATAGAAATCTATTATCTGATAACAGAAACCTTCCTTCTTGAGTGCAAAATTATATTTGATTCAAACTTTGGGAATAGAACTTGTGTGTTTCTAGACTAGATTGCTCCCATTTTTAAGCAAAAAAACCACTGGCACAGGCTTAGTAACGATTGTCCTCTGGGGATGTGGTGGCTGTGAACCTTGTTACACTGGTTTCCGCAATAGTGACTGGCCTCTATCTTTTACAATTCTGGAGTCTTGTGTTCTGAGAGTGTTTCTTTCTTGTTCTCTCTGCGAGGCAGTCATTTCCCCCTGCTGTCCAGGCTGCTGCCTTTCAAATTTCCTGATTCCTGCTTCCAAACCACATTATATGAGAAAACCCAAAAACCTGGTTTGTTAATATCGCTTGCAGCATTAAGAGCCTCTTAAGTTCTTCTACGAGGAAACCAAAGGAGTTTTCTACATCTTTATGTTAATCCTCCTAAGGTCATGTGCCTCTTGCTCAAAAGCTCTTTAGTGTTTTTCATTCCTTCCCAAACAAGTCCAACGTTCCAGCTGGCCTGGTTTTCAAGGTCTTCGACCCCTGTCCTCAAAGCACACGTGCAGTATCTCTTCTCAGCAGGCTCAGGGCACTCTCCCACCCTCAGGGGCTGCTGCCCTCTGCCTCCTCTCTGGCCTTGAGATATCCCCAACCTCCAAGGCCTGCTTCAAGGACCACCTCCTTCCTGACGTCTCCCTCAGTTACAAACAACCTCTCCAAACTCTGAACTCTCTCATTTTATCCTCATGCCCCTTATGGTATTTATCACTTTCTGACTTAACTACACTCTTTTAGGACCATGTGTAGCTCTCTTCATGTTCCTGAAACTGCCCTGGAGAGGTTTCCTTCAACCCTTGGGACCGCCTCTTGCTGAACGAGTGCAGGAATGAGTGGTGGCCCCGGTTCTCTGCGCCACACTTCTCCATGTTCCCTACCGGGTTCCAGGTAGCTGAGGCCACTGCCCTCAGAAGCTCCTGTCAGACTCCCTGCCAGAGGGGGGCGGCTCTACCTTGGGGGACTGCTGAGCGAAGTGTCTGCCCTTCACTAGCCTCGAGGGCACTTGGCCCTCGTGTCCCTCATGCCCTCCCTGGAGAAGAGCTGCACCAAGCCTCCCCCCGCCCCCCGCCGTGTGGAGTGGTAGGTGGCCTGCCGGGGCACTCACCACTGCCAAGCCTCAGGAGCAGCACGTCCTGGAGCCTCCGGTTGAGGTCCCGGAGCTCCTTCATTTCCGACACAAGTGCCCCGTACTCCTTGAGCTTCTTGGCCTGCTGGACCAGCTGCCTCCGAGTCCGCTCCAGCTCCTGCTGGAGGTGGCGCATCTCCTCCTGCTGCTGCTGGTAGTTGCGCAGCAGCTCCTCATACAGAGCCCGGGGCACGACGGCATCCTCCAGACTGTCCATGTCCTCCATGCCCGGCGAGGCCTCCACGAAGACCTCCTCCGGACACGTGCTGTGGCCCAGGCTCAGGCCGTTCTGCTTCTCCAGCCGGGCCACCACGGCCTCAATGCTCTTATGCGCCGCTTCGCTCGGCTTCCGCCCCTCGGGTCTCTGTGTAGGACAACGAGAATCAGTTCAGGCAAGGGCAGCTGGGACTTTCTTGGACTGCGGCTCAATATTTCCCCAGACAATCCTAGAATCACAGAACCACAGAACATCAGTGCCTGGAGAAACCTGTGCAAACACTCAGTCAAAGCCTTTCATTTTACAAACGGGGAAACGGAGATTCGAGGTGGGGAAGGGTCTTGCCTAAGGTCACACAGTCGGTTGGTGACAGAGCCGGGACTCTGGTTTCCCAGGCCGGTGCTCTATCCCTTCTATGACTCTGCCTCCGGGGAGCATAGTCCACCATGCCCACCCTTACCAACTCCAGCCCCCACCCCACCCCCAGGGCCTAGGCCGTGACTTGCTCACAGGGGTGTTCCATGTTTATCGGTGGAGAATCTGTGAGAAATCAGGCCAGGCCAAACCATCCCAGGGGAGTCCACACTCAAATCTCTTCAACAACAGAAACATAAAAGGCAAAACACCCCAAGACAAAACAAAACACCCACCTCCCCCGCCCCCAGCACACAGAAACCAAAGGGCATTCCACCAGTAACATTTTCCTCAAGAATGCTTTCATTGGGAAGGACGCTAAGAACTCTAATCTGTTCTAATCGAGGGCAGGAGCCGTGTCTTATTTTCTCTGTTTCTCCACTGCCTACTCAGAACTGGCACTTGGCAGGGGCTTGATAAATGTTTACTTAACTGCAAAGTTCAAAGAATGCTGGAACTGCAAGTTCCTTCAGTTTAACTCCCTCATTTTCCAGGTGAGGACACTGAGGCTCCTAGAGGGGAAGGACCACGCTTGGGCTCACATGGAGAGCTTGCAGACAGAGCAGATCCAGAACCTAGAGCCCTGCTTCCAGTACGAGGCCGCCTCCCCCACATCTGCCAGCCTCTCCTCGGACTCTCGCCAAGATGAAGCTTAGCAAGACAGTGGATATACAGAGCATAGTTCATTGAGAAGAAAATTATCCAGGACTATCTAGGGGCTGGGGTTTCAGCTGCCTGAGGAAATTTCAGCTCAAGTAGACAAAGCTTCCATTGTGGGGGAGTGGGAGTTACAGGACCAACTGAATTCCTCACTCAGGGCAGGAGGGCCAGGCGCTCTCCCGACTGGGGCACTTCTGGGAGGCTGCAGACAACTAAGGACAGCGGATTCCAGACAAACTAACTGCATCAGGTCAAGCCTGCCTTAACCTCTCGATAAATTTCTGGGTGTTTAATGAAAAAACAAAACAAAACAAAACAAAAACAACATGGTCCTGAGATTGAGTTACATGACAAAAATCCTATCCTATAATTTTATCCATCGGGATAAGTTGCTGCTAGTTTAAATGAACTTATCCGCTAAAATTGTACTGATCACTTGAGATACTGTCTGCATCATTACACTGTGAGACCAGCAAGGGCAGTGACCACGTCTGCCTAGTCTCCTTGACCAGGGACAAGGCCAGGCCCACAGCACAGGTGCAATGAATGCATCACCTGAACCCAGATGCATATTTGGGACTGTGCCCTGGGGCTATCCTTGGCCTTGTGTCCAATATCAGACCACGGTCAATGAAGAAGGCAGCCTTCTTTCTCCTCCCTTCCTCTGGGGTACCCATTCTATAGGAAAAAAAAAGTCTGGTTTGTTGAACAAGATATTCAGTGGGTTTACAAGTGAAAGCTAGAGGAGACCAACTGGGAAGAACATCAAAGGAAATACAACTTCATGTAAAAGTTTTCTTTCAACCCAGGGTCCACAAACTCCTTTGTGTAATCCTGGCACATTCTGCTTCCTATCGAGTCTACCCTTAGCTGTTTGGGGCGATCTGATAGTGACTGGCTCTGAACTACTGCTCGAGAATGACTGTTTAATATTCCTGGAGCTCAGAGCTATAGTTCACAGAGGAAAGGGCACTGTTCCAAATACTCAGCAGTGATAATACTGCCTAGATGGGGCCGTTGAGCAGCGTGGTGGCACAGCATGACTCAGGGCTCCTGGAAAGCTGGCCAGCAAGGCAGATGCACAGTGGTTGTCCCAAGACTCGCCCAACCTGAAAAAAATCCCCAGAAAACATTTCTATGGGGCAAAGAGGCCAGAGGGGAACTCTTTAGCTATCAAGACTCTGACAATGTCCCCATGAACTTCCAAAAAGGAAAAAAAAAAAGGAAAGATTTTGTTACCTTGATGTGTCTAAGCTGTAAATCTTCATCCCCATAATCTTTAACCTCCCCATCTTCTTCTACATGATTGAGAGAAAGTTTGGGGATTTTTATTTTCTTCTGCATCACACTGTTTTCAAGATCAGATTTGTCTTCTAAAATGCATATCAAGAGAACAAGGTTCATTATGAGTCAAAACGCTCAAAATACCCAAAACCTCAAGTGCAAGCAAATGATTGAGGCCAGACCAGTTAAAAAGGAAAAGCAAACAAACCCAAGACCTGTCCCACCTGCAAGAAGGCTCCTAAAAGCAGCAGTGCAGGTCAAGCTCTAGGGTCAAAGGCATATGCTGTAAGCACCACTGTACAAAGCACTGAAATCATGTCCAGTAATTTTGCTTAGGGGTTGCGTCAAGCATACCTTAAAGGGTAGCCTTTCATGGAATCTTGGAACTGGAATGGCCGTTAGATTGCTATTTGGTCTAAACTAGCCTGTGGATCCCTCAACAATCAAGATCCTTCCAAGCCAAGTGAATTCTCAGGAAAATGTGGTGTTTTTCTGCCATCTCAGGTGCCAGTAAGCATGAAAGGGACGACGGCTCTTCTGGAGGCAGGGCCTCCCCACAGTCCCGACACAGGACAGGCTGAGGTCAAGACAGACAGAAGAAGAGTTAACAGGTAACATTTACTGCCTTTTTACTGGAATCAAATCACAGAACGACAGAGTTTGAGGGGCCCTGCTGACCAACTGGTCCAACTCTCTCATTTCACAGATGAGGGAACTCAAACCCAGAGGAAAGAAGGGGACTGCCCAAGGCAGGAGTCTGAGGAAGAGCCAGGAGTCTGGCATCTCGCCCAGTGCTTACGTGTGATAACCATATACACCAATTTGAACTACGAACTGGAAGGTGCTATACAAATACAAAGGGATAGGACTTCTCACTTTCTCATTCTCTGAGCCCAACTTCACACAATCTAAAAGAGAATTTTTTTTCCTCCTGCACAGATGTCAAAGTTTATCTCCCAGATCTGTCTTTCGCTGTAGATGTCAAAAGGGAAAATTCAAAGAGCAGAGTTCTAAAGGTAGAAACTTGAACCTGGAGCTGGCCCCTTGTGGTAAATAGGGTGGGGTCTTGTGTTCTGGGCTTGAACTGAGATTCTGGGAATTATTGTGTCTTTGATTCCTCAAAGGTTCCCACTGCTCTATCCCAAATGCACTTTCGAGCATGTTGCCCAATGCTGGATGTGGCACGTGGCCAGGTAGCTGGTTAAACACAGTCTCTGAGGGTCTTTATGTGTGAGTGTGTGTGTGCATGCATATGTGTGTGTGTTAAACACTCTCTTACACTTCCCCCAAGCCAGGCTTCTCTCTTCACAACTTGTTAGTAAAGCTGAGAAGGCAGCTTATAAGCACACAACTATTCTAGAATCTAGTCAAATGCCACATCTTCCCAAACAGTCATAGGAAGGAAGCCTGTTGGTGCTGGAGAGAGCTCAGTGGGAACCTCAGCTCCTGTGTGGCAGGCCGAGGAGGAAAGCGTGAGGGCTCTCACGGAGCTCAGGTGTGTGCTCTGTAACGAAGCTGGGGGGACAGCAGCAATAATTCACCTAACTCACCGAACAGTGCCAAGTACACACGAGGCTCTCAACGAACACAACATTAAGACTGACACTAGCAACATGCTCGGAATAATTTTTATTTCCTTAAACATATGGTAAATAAAGACACAATTTAAAAAAAAATAATAAAGGAATGACTTAAGAAGAGTGTAGAGTGCAAGGGACCTGCCCAGGAAAAATGACTAGTCTTTGTTAACAACCCTCTCCTGGTCAGAAGTGAAAACGGCCTTTCCCACTAACTGGAGGAACAATCCTCAGGTTCTGTTTTTCACAAGAAAGGCCTGTTTTTGTTCTTTTTATGCCTATAAAACACAGCCAATGAGCTAGGCCTGAACAATAGCAGGGACTGTGATCTTTCCACAGAGCAGCAACTTCCTTCTCCTATAAATCATTGTAGACTCTACGTCAAAAAGCTGCTGAAATATAAAAACTAAAGAAAGTGCTTCAAATGAAGTTATCCCCAAACGGGGCAGCTGGGTGTTTTCACATATGAAAAAACAGATACAGAGGATGAGAAGGTGGTGTTAGGACTTCTGAATGTGTTGGGGCAAAGCTCCCGAGCAGTTGTCAGTTTGACAAATTCAAGGGCAAAGGTTTGAGATGTAGATGCCAAACTAGAAATGACAAGCTAGGCTCTGCCTCCCTGAGCTGAAACTGTGGAGCTACTGTGGGGCTCAGGTTCAAGGTGGCTGGAGAGAGGCGATCATTCAAATGCACAAAATGAGCTAATATTTGCACTGAGAACAATCCTCAGATCATCTCCTTCAACACTTTCAAAATACAGGTGAGGAGACTGAGGCTCCAGATGGTGAAGTCCACTCATCCTTCCACTCAACGATGCAGGGGGCTGCAGGGAGCGCAGCACAGGCTGGGTGCTCATTCTGCAGAACTCACTAACTGCGCAAGGTCACAGAAGTTAGTGTCAAAACACGAAGAGTATGAGAACCCAGACCCGATAACCAGCATCTAGAGCATTTCTTCTTACGCCTCAGCATAACATTTACTGATTATTTATACTTACAGGTTCTAGCCTGGGCCCAGAACATGGAGCCTGAGCACCCAACTGTGGGGGCACAAGATAAAAACCAAGGAAAAAGATAAGCCAAGATCTCACCTGGTGAGTCTGCATAAGGGGGCAATAACTGCTATAGGATCTCAGGGCCAAGGGAGAACACTTTGGTCAGTGCAACCACGGCAGGCTTCTGAGAGGAGGTGGCATCTGAGCTAGACTCCTTACTGAGTGATCTTGGGTAAGTTACTTTACATCTCTGATCCTGCTTCCTCATCTGTGCCTCAATCACTCTGCCAGGATGCTGGGAAGATGACCACTTCTGTATCAAGTTCTATTAAGTACTTGATGGGAGTGAATGGTACGTGGGCAGTCAGTGCTCATCAAAGGACAGCCGTATAAGGATGGTAAGGATCCAGATCACATCAAAGGGACAAAGACTAGAAACTTAAAAAGGAAGGCTGGGAAACTATTTAGACTGGAATGCTTATAAAACATGGTTCAGTTACAGGCAAAAAAAAGAGGTGAGGGAGGAAGTAAAGGTGACTGGGGCTTAGAGAATAAATGACCCTGAATGCCGAGGGAAGAGGAACTGAGGTCGGCAAACAGGTGTGGAAAAAACTACGAGTCAGACAAGTCCAAGTCCAGTCCTGCCATTTGGTGGGGCAAGAAGTCAGGCGAACTTGCAATATCAATGAGTGGCATTTTTCTTTTTCTGTAGAAATGGAGATAGAATGTACCTCAAGTGGGAATCAAATAGTGAGTAGATGTACCTTGAAAGCAACAGAGCCCTGTGTATATGGTGGATGGCAAAGCTCAGGAGAGCCTACTGCTGGCTCAGAGCCTGCTGTTGGCTTGCTTTTTTCAGGTGGAGACCTGCCTGCTGTCTGCCTGCAGTGCTCCACTCCCTACCTGACAGCAGGAGGCCGCGCCCCCACCAGCTAGCTATACCCAAGGCTCCATGCTCTCCCATGTAACTGGAATGTCCCCAATCTTTCCTGTCTGTTGACAAACTCCACTCAACCTCCATTTCTCTCCTCCTTCTTCCTCCAAGGCCTCCGTATGCATCGTACATACCTCTCTGTAGCCTCTTTTCTTACCACGTTGCAATCATCAGGTTTGAGGTCTACCTTCCCCACTGGATGGAGTGTGAGTAACCTCAGCACTGGGCCCATATCCTAGGCCTGGCCATACAATAGGGACTCATCCAACAAAAATGTTTAATGCAAGAATAATAAAAATGAGGCTACACCAATAGCATAAGAAAAGATGCTCACAATCACCAGTCATTAGGGAAAGGCAAATCAAAAACATAATGAGATACCACTTTGCAAGAAGATGGCCATAGTAAAAAAAAAAAAAGAAGGGACAGAGAAGAAATGCAACAAACGTTGGGAGGATGTAGAGAAACCGGAACCCTCATTCATTACTGGTGGGCATATAAAATGGGGAGCCGTTGACAATTCCTCAAAATGTTAAATATAAAATTATCATATGACCCAGCATTCCACTTCTAGGTATACACATAAGAGAGATGAAAACATATCTACAAAAACTTGTACATGAATGATCACAGGAACACTCTTCATGATAGGTAAAAGGTGGAAACAACTCAATTGCTTATCAGTTGATGAATGGATAAAAAAAATGTGGTCTAGCCATGCAATGGAATATTATGCAGCCATAAAAATAAATGAAGTGTGGCAGATGCTACAACATGATGATTGTCCATGATTGGACAGTGAAGATGGTTACAGAACACAGCGAATATACTAAGAACCACTGATTTGTACATATTTTAAAATGGTTAAAATAGTGAATTTTATGTTACTATACTTCAACTAAAAAACAGGTTACCACTTGAAGAATGTCTACTACCTATCAGGTTCCACCATAAGGCTCTTTGCTTATTACTACACTTCACAACAACCCTGCAATTACATAGTATTAGCCACAACTTTTTTCCCCACTAAAAAAGAAATGAGACTCAAAGGCCCCAAACCACCCAGATAGGAAGGTGCAGAGCCAGAATTTGATCTAGGTCTCTCTACCTCCTAAGCCCATGTTTATCCTCTCTAAAAAGAGGCCTGCAACATGGCAGAACCAGAATAAATGCTGAATGAATGAAGGATGGGTAAGGATGAAAACATCCAAATTCCCCAGTCCAGAGATCAAAGCAGAAGACCACTTTACTCCCACTCTCCTTCCAGATGCCTCTGTCCTCAGGAAGTCCCCAGAAAGCAGTGACCATCACCAGGCATAACAGAAACAGGTTGTAGCCGGGCCTTGGGGCTTGGATGAATTCCTTGAAAAGGTAGACTCAGCAGTACAGGAGGTTCTGAAATGACAAGAGTGAGTTCCAGAAAGGAGCAGAAGCAGATCGTCCCTCCAATCCTATGCCTCCTGATCTGGATACTTGGCTGGGGAGGATCTTGAGGCTCCTGAAAGCTAACTAGTTTTGGGTTCTGTGGTAACGCACATTAGTCTCCATCTTGACTGGTGCTCTAGGGATAAGGGCTCAAGACGACCCGGGGCCTCTGTTCATCCTTTACTTCAGGCAGTGCACATTCACTGGGCTCTGTTTTGAGTTGAACACAATACTAAGTGTCCCTTGTCTTTTGGACCCTTCCAACCCAGTATGTGCTAAGGACTCCAACCAGAATGCAAGGTTTGACTTCCTGAGAGAGGCTGGCTCATGTGGGGCAAACCCCCAGTCTCTAGGCCTTCCTGACCCTAATCCTGATTGAACGTGATACCTCACATCTACATCTAGTCCACAGAAGATTTACGAACAATCACTGTCATCATCCAATGGGAAAGAAATCGCTGGGACAGGGAGGTCCAAGATCTACTAAAAGCAGCACAGTCCTTTGAATGAGGTGGTCCTTGTTTGAAATTCTGGCTCTTACGCATACTAACTTTGGGAACTTGGGCAAGCTACTTAACCTGTCTGGGTCTCAGGTTCATTATCCGTAACATGGAAATGATAAACTGTTTTCCAAAAGATGGTGTGTGTAAAACACCCAGCACAGAGCCTTGCTTGTCATAGGTGTTGAATGAAGAGCTGCTCTCAGTCTGTCCCTGTGGGTCCCGTGCTCGGCTTTTATCCCCCAGCAAAGAGAACCACTGCAGGTACCTGCCACAGATGGAGACGTGATAAGAGAGATGTTTGGGGAAGATTAATGTGGCACTGGCAAGCAAGACGGATGAGGTGTGAGGAGGAGACTGAACGCAGGGTGGCAAGAAGCTATAACTCTTGACTGGTCACATTAATGAAGGTGAACAGTGGTGTGGATCATCTAGGACAGCAAATAACTTCATGTAGCATTTTAATGTAGCTTTGGCGTGTGCTTCTGGCTTGGAATTCCAGGAAACCATGTAAGAAACTAGCAGTGGACTCAGATGGACAAGGAAAACTCTCTAGTCAACCTGCTTTTAAACTGTTCCAAGCTGAAGATTAAATAATCAGTTCTCCTATAAACAAATATGTAGCCTCTGAAGAGACAACCTTTACTGTTCTGACTTTCTAATTTTTAAGGTGAAAAAAAACCCACCAAGGATTTGGACATCAACTATTTCCTCCTCCTTTTCAGCTAATTGCATCCATCCATGCAACAAATACTGAGTAAGCACCTACTATGTGCCAGGGCCCACGCCAAATTCTTTACAGACATCTATACACTTAATCCCCATCATGGCTCCACTGAGGCAGAAATTGAGGCTCAAAGAAGTGAGATGGCTTGCCAAAGACATCAAACTATTATATAGCAGAGATAGCATCTCAAATCAGGTCTGCATGACACTTGGGCCCTGTTCCTATCATGTAATCATCCTATAGGAAGAACAACAGAAAAATGACCAAGTTGCTAAAACTTCCTCAGCTGAACTAAAAGGCACATATAAAATGATGAGTGTGTCAATATAACTTCCAAAGTGCCTGCCTTTCTCCTAAGACCTTGCTTACACCCAAAAGAATGCCATGATAAATTCCCAAACTGAGATGAGCACTGTACCAGTATGAAGAGATGGCAGACTCCTGAACTACAAGCTTATCAAGTCCCCCAAGCTCTAAATAATCCCCAGAGTCCTGATTCAAAGTCATAAAATCTGGTAGAAGCTACTCTTCCGAAATATTGAAGAACCTGGTATCTGTTATTAACCTGAGAGAGAGAGAAACATTCCATTAATGGAGGCAGAGTAATAAGCAAATAGTGTTTTAGAAAATAGGCAAGTGGACAGAAAATGTGAAGTAAGTCCGTCTTCAAAAGTGAAAAAAGTCCTGAAGAGTCTGTAGTATACAGGAAAAATGAGAAAGGGATTGTCTTGACTCCCATTTTGCATAAAATCATGCTGGATCATGGAAAGGATCCAATAGCAGAGAGTTGAATGTGGTGTGGGTTTGTTAGCCAGGATGAAATTCTGAGAAGCTAAACATAAAATGTGTACAAAGGTTTGTCTTGTTTTAAAAATATCTACATGCAAGTTTGAAGTTTTTCATATGTACAAAAATCCTATAAAGTCTTATGATGTTTGCATTAAAAACAGACATGCCACCAAGAAGACATGCACGTTGTGTTCTCTAGCCTATGGTGTTTGTTTTTATAAAATCCAAGGCAGACAAAATTCTCAAGTTTCAAGGATTATATCCAGTCAAGACAACACAAAGAAGAGTGCCTAATGTGGTAGAGCAGAAAGAAATCAGGCAACACTGGTTCGAGGCCTGGCTCTGCAACTGCCTCTCTGGCTGTCAGCTCCTCTTCCTCTTGGTTTTCTTCTCCGTAAAACACAAGGACTAGATGAGAAGACCTTACGGTCCTTCAGCTCTATAACCATGGGCCAGTCATCCGGAATTCTAGGTCTCTTTCTCTTCTGTGCAGGGCAGAGTAAGAGTAGATGACCTAATCCCTCCCGGTGGGCACACTACCAGAAATGTCCTGACACCATTCAAAAAAGGAGGCGAAGAAACTGCTAACTGGGTTTCAGTAGGTATCCTCGCTCTCACTCCTGCTGCCTCACTGGCCTTGGCACAGGGCTGGGGCACGAACAAAACCAGGAACTTCATCCTGCTGGCTCATTTGCTGGGGTAAGAAATGGCCCCAGCACAGGGTCACAAAGGGGCAAAACATACAAAGGATCACTAGCCTTTCATGCTGAAGCCAAGCCCCAGGAGGATTTAAAACACACATGTTAAATTTTAAACTGGTCTGCTTCTTCCATGTGCTTGTTCCTCTAAAATCACTCCTTTCCACAAACGGTGGTACCCAAGCTATTCTCTTCCCAGGAACTCCTAGCTGCCACAGTCCTTAACAGCTGCCTCTATTGAGCAAATACCTACTATGTGCCAGACACTTTTCTGTATTCCCTAGCTAAGTAACACAGTGGGCAAGCAGCGAATTACCATCTCTACATCACACATGAGCACTGGAGACTGAGAGAGGTGAATTAATCTCACTTCACTTCTAAGTAGCAGAGTTACCACTGGAACCCAGACTGTCTGACTTCAGAGTCCATTTTCTTTCAGTTCTCTAATACTTCCGCCTTAACATTTAAGGAACTGACCTAGAGGTCACCTAACCAAATTCTCCCATAGGACAGGATTTCATTCCAGAATATTCTTGATGTGCTTACCACCTCCAGTGATCATGAGCTCATCATGATGCTGGAACTCCTTCCAATTGTTCATCTGCTCTCTCTGCTATTACCATGATGCTCCCACCAATCCCTATGAATTCCACTCTTTGTATCCAACTCTGCTTTCTGGACCCCAAAGAACAGGACTGATCCTTCCTCCACTGGGAGCAAAACTCAGACACTGAACACTACCAAAATATCATGCCATGCAAATCTTTTCTTCACTTCCGTATATATTTAGCTGCCCTATTCTATGTCTAACCAAAAGCTCAGAGGAAGAAGCAGTTGTATGTAGTTAAGAGAAACAAAAACAAGCCTAGATCTGGGATCCAAGGACCTCTCTCTTAGCTTGATTTTTCAAGACACCCATCTGCCCTGCTTATCACTCGATTCTCTCTCCATCCGTCTCTGTTCATTTCTTCCCAGTTACCTTTTTTGGGCTCTTCCTCTTCAGCTGTGCCCTTAAAAGCTGATGTTCTGAACAGTTCTGCCTTGTCTCATTCTTTACTCTGCACCCTCTCCTGCTGTGACCTCACCAGTCCTGTGGCCAATGACTTCCACACTGGGATCTTCAGCCCAGTTTCAGAGTGCTGTCCTGAACCTTGACCACGTGCCTGACTGCTCTCCAGGAGCGTCCCCCCAGCTGTCCCATGGGCCCCTAAGATTCAACCTGTCTCAAGCTAACCTCATCACCTCCTCTTCCAACCAACTGCTCTTCTAGTGCTCCCCATGGAGGGAGGAGAGGCCAGATCACCACATCATTCTCACCACAACCAGGCACTGGCCAAGTTCCATGGATCCTCCTTTCTTAGTCCATCTCAGACCCATCATGACCACTGCCACCTTACTTTAGGCGTCACGCTTCCTGAATGAACTGACCCACACTTCTCCGCAAGCCCTCAGCATGTGGGAAGACGCAGCCCATTGCCTGGCACCTATAGTTCCTGCTCAATAACTGTCTGAAGAGCCTGCTTCTCCCAGGTCAGATGAGTAGCCCTCTTCATGGGGATGCAGACAAAGTATACAGAGATTTCTAGCACTGAACCTGGAACCTGCTGAGTACTTCATAAATATTTAACAAATTAGTGCTAGAAAGCAAAAAACAATGCCCATTCCTCTGCATTTCCCTTCAGCATATGTCTGTCCACCTCGCAGAACTCAATACCCACAAAAATGAAATAAATCAGAGAAAACCTCTTCAGGGCATGTACACTCTTCTGGTAAGCATTTTAAAATGAAGAGTACACACATCTTTCTCTTGAAGGAGCTTATAACACAAAGCAGGTAGACAAAGTGGAAAGAAAACTCATCCTGGAGTCAAAGATCTAAACATGAACTCCACTTTTCTGGTGTGCTTTTATTTTATTTATTTATTTATTTATTTTTCTGGTGTGTTTTTAAAAACAAAAACTAGTGTGTTCTTGCATACCAGAACATTACACAAAAGAGTATGACCTCAGCTTGCCTGGGGCAATTTTTTCTTTCATCCTGTGAGCTAGAACTCTGAAGTACTCTGTAGCATGTCCCATTTCTTTGTAAGGAGTATGTGGTTCTTGAACAGCGAAATCACATCAGACTAAGCCTGCAATGGTTAACATTTCAGTGGAATCTGCAACAGATGACAGCAGGCAAGTTCCAATCTTTGCTCCAATGTGTATTAGCAGAACATGTCAAAACCTAAATTAAAAGTTTTCACTCGCTTTTTTAAAAAAAAATAAATCCTTTTGTTGGCAGTCTCTCACTGATGACATGCAACAATCTTTGCATATGAAATCGGCTAGTCCCCTGCTTCGTTGCTAACTTTGTAGAAGTTCCAAAGCATTTCTGGAGCAAGTGATCTATTTGGACTGACAATGCCAAGCTGGGACCTGAGCCCTGAATGAGCTAAAATTACCAAAGCAAGAAGAACGTGGCTTTGGAAGCTATTTCCCCCAAGTGTGGGGTTTTTCTAGTCAAGGCAGTGATAAAGAATGTTGACTTTTTCCAGATGAACAACACTGAATGAAACCTCAAAATCCCACTGCAGGTTTCTGCTCTGAAAAACAAGTTGCTGCTACAGAGGTTCCTGTCCTTCCCGACTTCCGCTTCCCAAACATAATAAATACACCTGTCTTCCCAAAGTTCATGAGTTCGGCACGGGCTGGCTGGTGTGGACCATGTGCTGGGCACTGCAGATGCAGAGACAAGGAAGGCAGGGCCCTGTCCTGGAGGAGATCACTGGCTGCTAAGGAAGATACGCACATTCATGACTAACTGAAGCAAAACACAAAATGCTAAGATCCATAAGCAAGGGATAAGCAGAGTAAAGGGAGAGCTCTGAGGAGAGAGTGTCCCCTCTGGGGGCAGAGGGTAGGGCAGGGAACACCCTTGAGGCTTGCGGGGTCGGGGGTGGGTGGGTGGGGATTCCAGTATATTTTGTCCCCTCCTCTATCATAGCCCTCAGCTCGCTGGACCACAAACATGTCACATGTTAGCCTTCCCCACTGGAAGCCATGGGCACGGGCCCCATGTCAGACAATCCATCTTGGTTGGTTCAAAAGAGTGCGTGCGGGTCTTTTCTCAAGAGGGAATGAAACACCACAGGTCTAGGGAAAGTGAGAACAGTGGGCGAAGCTGGAGAAGTAGTGTGGGGCGGGGGCCACTACAAATGCCAGGCGGAGAAGCTGACGTTTAATTTAGAGGCAACAGGGAGCTATAGAAGTTTCTAAGGAGAGAGGCGAATTGACCCAAGACTGTGTTTTAGAAGATTATTTGGACAGCAACTTAGAAAAGAGGCTGGAGACAGGGTGAGCGATTAGAGGGTCCTTGCACTGGTTTAGACAAATAAAAGCTGCTACAGGCCTGAATGCAGGCAGTGGGAGTGGAGCTGGAAAGGGAAGGCTTAAAGAAGAATCTGGACAGGGCACCTAGAATCGGCCCTTTCTCTGCCCCCACCTTTGCCCCTTCCCCACCAGTGCCTGGCTTCTACCTCTAGTTAGCACTCATGTCAAGTCCTAAGACTACATATTCCTTGAGGATAATGCCCATTTCTTCTTCATCAGTCTGCCCCTGACAAAAACCTGTATTCGGCAGGGCCTGAGAAGTGAACTCTGTGGCTCCAGGTCATGCTGTCATTCAGAGCCAGCACCTCCGATGTCCTGGTGCACTGGTGCCTTGGCTTACTACAGCATTGGGCCTGGCATACAGGAAGTAGTAAGGGGGTATTTGAGAACAAAAGGAATTTAGCACACCCAAATAATAATAACAGAGCACAGGTGCTTGGACAGAATGATGTGGTATTGTAAGACTCTGAGCCTAGAGAGCCAGTGTTTGTCCTGTAGAAACCACCAAATTCAATACCAAGAGCCCCAGTAGCAGGCCAAACTGCAGTTAGATAATGGCAAGCTCTCCGCATGTGTAGCTCTCATTTTCACAACCTGTGTGGCAAATAAAGGACAATGAGCAAGGAGAGACCAAAGGTCAACCAAGTCTTGAGATATGTGGTTCTCCTGTGGAGGATGGGAGCTCCTTGGAGATTTCCTCAGGACAATGACAACTCATGGAGGAGAGGGCAAGGTAGTGTGTGTGCGCTCTGTAGGAGGGATGCTGGTAAGACAGGAAGAGGAAGAGCAGAATGAGCTTGAGAACTCAGAAATGAAAACTGTCCACTGGCTCAAAAACTTGCCTTGAGCCCCAAGCTTCATGGTCATTTCTTGCATGCATGCTGTGTGGCTAACAGGAACATCAGCTACTTTAGGAAGGGCAGTGCCAAGCACGGCCTGTGTTCTGAGGCTAGCTTTGCCATTTATTAGCAGGTCAGTCTCTGAGCCTCAGTGTCCTCAGAGATCAACAGCAATCTCTACCAACAGGGTTCCAGGGAGGATGAGCAGGGACAACGCACAGGCTCATAGTGAAACTATCAATAAAGGTGGGTTTGTTTCTTTTTCCCTTGGACTGAAATCACCCTTTGTTGAGAAGAGGGCTGTCCCACGGGGTCTGACACACATGAAACCATGGCATAAACCACCATGTCTCACAGCAGCTGGCTTTGACATTTTCTGGATTCAAGAAGAGGTCCACTTAAGACAGCTCTGGGTTGGCCTGGCAATACTCAGTAAAGTACCAACTTTGCACCAACAGCCATGAAGTAGCCCCAAAACTGCCCCTTGAACCCAGGCTGTTGGTGCCAGAGAGAGATCAACTAACTCGTGGTTAATTCACTAACCCAAAGCCATCTCTACCTCCCCCTGGAGAGCTCACCTCCTCCCGTCTGATGCCACAACATGGTGGTATTTATAGCTGGGAGATGCCAGAAGACAGCTCTTTAAGAGGAAGTGACTGCCAGCAATTCTCAGAGCCACCACATTCAAGTCAAGATGGAGTTTTAAGACACATAGGAGAGTTCTCTCAGGGTAAATGAATCCCCAAACCCACCCTGGCCCTTCCAGCCAGATCTGCAGCCAGAGCAGCAGCGCCAATTTAAAAATTAACCAGCTGATTGGAATTTGAAATGTGGTCTAGCCAACCTCAAGTTGGTTCCCCCATCACTGCCCCCACCCCCCACCCCGTCTCCTCCCAAAAAAGTAGTGAGGAGGTGGGGGAGAGCATTTTTCAAATCACTTTGCTCAAACTGGCGCCATGGTTCTTCTCTGGATCTGCTCTGCCAACTTCCAGATGTTGCCTAGATTTTTTGTGTTGTTTTTAATAACCCTAGAGATTTATCAACATTCCAACTTGGAGGATGAAAAGTCCATAGATTCAAGATTCATGGTTCTCAGACCAAGAACTACATGTCTTACTTATGAGAACTTTCTTCTTTTTTTAAAATCAGTGTCAGTGAGGACCGCAACTGCCTCGCAGCCTCTCTGCGGCGCTTGAAGAGCCAAGCCATGTTCATGTTTGCTGAATGAATAAATGAATGAATGGACAATCTCTAATGGTGGGAAACAGCCATTACACACCAAGTCACATACATACCACTGACTCCTTCTGACATACATGGCTTCCTCCTCTCCTGAGGCCCTTCCAGATCTAGGAGTATAATACAATCATCAAGAAGCATACCTTCTTTTCTTCTAGCCCAAGCAAAGCTGAGGTTACAGCCTAGTTACAACTTCCTCAGGCCTATACTCTTAGGGAATAATCACCCAGTCCCTTCCCTTGGGTAATTAAAAGCAAGCAAACAAACAAAATAAAACCTAATCAGCTACACAGGCTTCCCTTTTCTACATACTTCTCCTCATTCTGTTTTTCTGGACCCAGCTGTCACCAGGTGTTGTAAATGGGTCTACGCCACTGTACCCTAGGGCTTGCCAGAGGGGTGGTAAGGGTGCGGTCTGTCAAAAAGTACTCAGGGTGCTGGTGGGTTTTTAGTTCTTCTTCCACTCCTCGAGTGCAAACCTGACTTCCAGAGGCCACAGGAGGTGCTGTAAAAGAACAGGAGTCATGGGCTAGAGTTCTAATCCATTGCTCATTTGCCATGGGACCCTAGGCAGGTCACTTCTCGGTTTCAAGCCAGTTTCTCTATCTGCCACATTTAAATACGATCACATGCTGGCTTCATCTTTCAGGACAAATGTCAGAAAGAAAAAAAAAAAAAAAAAGCTGGAAGAATTGGGAAAGGTCTTAAAACGACACCATCTTCATTCAGCTCCTAACCCTGGTCTTCCCTTGCAAGCAGAGAGCAGGCTGGCTGTCTCTGCCCACTCCGGGGTACCCCCACCCGCAGCAGCAGCTAAAAGGCTGCTCCCTAGAACGGAAGTGATACTAACTTCTTCCTCTCTTGTCTGTACCTAAGTCTCCTACTGCTAGCTGGGAAAGAGGGTCCACTGACTTTACAAAGGAAAAGGTGTCTCATGTAGCAGAAAGAACTTGGCGTAGTAGGCTGAAAGGGCTGGTTTCTTGTCCTGTCACCAGCTGAACCTCAGTGTCCTCATCTGTCAAAATGGGGCTGAGACCACCTACCTTCTCTCTCTGTCAGGGCCCTGAGAAAGCAGGAATGGGAGGTCTGGTCTTATTCTGACCAGCAATTCTTTCCTTGCCCTCACTTCCCTCTCACTCAGAGAGCCTTCTGGGAGATTCAAAAGGGGTGTGGAGGCTCAGGGATGCTGAGTGCCACTACCTCTTCACCTCTGTCACCTAGCCAGGAAGGGGCAGAAGAGAGTAGCACCCAGCGATCAAGGCCTCCCCATCCTGTCCAATGGTGACCGGGATGGGACAAGGATGTCACAGCTTCCCTCTGTGAAGAGAGACTCACACCTACAAGAGTCTGACAATATCCACCTTGCCTCCTCAGTTCCAAGAGGCACCAAGGGCCTTAAAGGAAGAGAGACAGAGAAACTTGAGACGGAAGGAGCAGAGAGGGGAAGGACCAAAGAGAAGGTGAGAAGCAGAGAAATAAGAGTGCAAAGGAGGGGAGAGAAAAGAAAAAGTGAAGGGGCCAGGAGAACAGACAGAAACAGAAAGAGGACGACAGACACATACCGAGCGGTGAAGACATACTGACAGCGCGGGAGTGTCGGGGAGGCGGGGAAGACAAAGGGGACCATCCGGTGTTTTTAACTGGTCTGGCCTTTTTGAGACCCCCCCCATCCCCAAAAGAAAAGCCTAGGAGGCGGGCGGAGGAGGCCGGGGCGAGCAGAGGCTCCCCCCGACCCCCTCTACCCCGGGTCCCTGCCCCCGCGCGGGTCCCGCCGTCCCTCCCGGCCCGCTTGCTCACCTGCCAGCGCCAGGATCTGGGCCTTGTGGAGCAGCAGCGCGCCCCAGTCGCGGGAGGCGCGCGGGGGGCTCTCGGGCCCGGCGCCCAGCTCCTCCGGACCCCGGTACACGGCGTACACCTTCTGGTTGTCAAAATCCAGCCGCGAGCGGGGGCTGAAGTCGCGCACGCACGACACTGGCAGCGCGTAGCAGACGTTGTCCTCCAGGAACCGCACAAAGGCGTACATGGTGGGCGCCGGGGGCGGGCCCCGGTCGGGCCGGTCAGCCCGCGGGGCGGGCGCGGAGGTGGGGACCCGGCGGGGGGCGCGAGCCGCGCGGCCGGGCCGGGGGGCGGGGGCGGCTCCCCGGGACCCGGGCTCCCCCCACTGTTATTGTTCCTGAAAGCACCGCTCTGCCAATCGGCTGCTCTCGCCTGGGCGCGGAAAAGAGAGGGAGGGGGGGAAGGGGGCGGGGGGCGGGTGAGGGGGGTTTGGAAGCGCACCGCCACTCGCAAAGTCAGACCCGAGCAATCACAGCCGGAGCGCGATTCGCGTAGGGAGAGGAAAGGGCAGGGAGATTGAATTGCAATAATAATAATAATAATAATAATAACAATAATAACAATAATAACAACAGTAGCATTGCAGGAGAAGGAAAAAAAAATGCATTGACCAAAAGTCGCGCTGCGTGCAGGGAGTATTATATTGCTTCAACAGTCGCGCTCAAAACAAATTGAATCGCAACAAAACTGCATTGCAAAAGAGAGGAGAGAGTGTGGGAGAATGAACGCAGGGCCTGGGAGGGGGTCAATCTTGTTGGGATCCCGAAGTGTAAACTTGCACTTGCAAGCAAGCAGAATTTTGGAGTGTTTCAAATAATTGCAGCCACTCCTCTTAGCTCCTTTAGTTCGTGTATCTTTTTCCCTTCTTTCTTCTTTTTCTTCTTTCTTTCTTCTACTTCTACTTCTTTCTTCTTTCTTCTTTTTTTGCAAAACTGCCAACTCCTGCTGTGGGGAGGGTCTGTCAGCCAGAAACGTTTCCCCAAAGCTGCCAAACTAGTTCTGACCAGAACTGGGGCTTGTCTGGGATTTCCAGTTGGACCAGCTGGCTGAGGTGGTGGAGGGTTGGTCGAGGGCAGCTCTCAGCCAGAGGGAGCAGGGGGCGCCCCTCTGCCCTGTAGTCTTTCTCCACTGAGGCACGTCCACCGCATGCCTTTCTTAGAGCTGGGACCAGTTGGAAAGAAGGAGGGAGTGGAGGTGTACTCTGAGGGAGGCAACCCCAGGATTAGCTGGGCATTTTGGAATGCCTTGAGTTCAGGAATGGAACTCCGTGGAATACCAGTCTTTGCTGTCCGCAGGATCGTAGGCAGAAGAGAGCGTGGAGGCCCTTGGATGCCCCAGACAAGACCTGAACAACTAAAAAGGGGCTGACTGGGCTCTGCTCACAGGAACCACATTCCACATCAGAGGGGGCCAGCACTCTCACAGGGATGCCTCCAAGAGGGTGGGCTTTTATACCAAATTTGGGTACTTTTATCCCCAATTCCCCGCCCCAGACCTGGCACCTGGTAGGGACGAAAATTTTGGGTTGAGAAGAATAATAAATAGAAATCCTCATTCATCCAGCTATCCAGTAATTCATTCTTGTGTTCAAGCAACCAAATATTGTTTGGGTAAGCGCTATATATATGCCAGATTCTGGCTAGGCGCTAGTCACAGAGGGATGAACAGAATGGACAAACCACCTAGATTCCTAGCAGTGTTTGATAGTGTTATCAGAAACGAAGTCTTGGTTTTGGACACCTGGGCCAAAATTAGGTTACTAAATGAGTAACACCTTCCCTCTCCTCAAAACCCTTGCAGTCCCATCCAGGAGTATTAAAAATGTGTAAGTAAGTAATTATATTATTGTGAGAAAAGTGTTCTCATAGAGGAATATTTGTTGGGGGTGGCAGACTTAATTAATGTTATATTTTTTTAAAAAATCATTTCATTGAATTCAAGCTGTAAGAAAAAGATAAATGCACAAAAATATTTCATAGTGGTGAGTGATTTTGTTTTCATTTGTGTTTTGCATTCATATATTTATATTTAACTATTTTTCCACAATAACTATTACTTTATGATCAGAAGGTCTTACATATTATTTTTTAAAAAGCACTGTACTCGCATTTCAGTTCAGCTCCACTAATGATGAGGTAGATAAGCCAAAACCCGCAAATTCTTTCATTGTGATTCGGGAATAATGTTATACAGGCAAACCCCATAAACATACACCTCCCTGATCCAAATGCATAGGTCAGATTACGTTCCCTTAAGCCCGTGGTATATATGTGGTTGTAGCCAGATATGACCACGAGTTTCCTGATGCAGTTGTTGGTCTGATTGCCTCACACACTTGGGGAAAAAAAGAGGTGCCACACTGAGTTGTTCCAGAAGATTTACCTTCGTGATTATGATTTCTTTGGACTAATCTTAAATGAGTTTTTATCTTAAGAATACATTCCTGTGTTTGTCCAGGGGAAGTAATGTATAGCAAGACTTCTGATAATTCACAAGATGGTTCATGCAGAGTTGGCCATATTTAATGAAAGTCCATGTAGCTCCAACTGTGTTTGCAAAATAATTTCTAGTACCATGGCCAATATCCTCTACCATCTAAATGAAGGTGACCACCAAGTACACCATCAGTCTCATCTTTCTTACCACCTTTCTGGACATAGTACATGCCAGATGCATTAAACTATTTGACATTTCCCAAGGTAGCATGCTCTATCAGATCCCAAGCCTTTATGCTTCTGTCCTCTTTCTGCAAAGTTCTTCCTCCTAGAGCACATGCTGACATCAGCTTCCCCTGAAGACCACCTCCAATGTCACCTGCTTTGTGAAGCCTTCCCCAACCACTAGCCCTCCTCAAGCACAGGCGGTCCTTGTCTCCTATTTTGTCCAGTACCTTTTTTCTTTGTTCCTTAGAGTAAGCTCCTTGAGAGGGGTCAAAATCTAAGTAACCTCAGCATCACTGGTTCCTGGCATATTTATGCTTATAAAACAAACATGTTAAAGACACAGAGCGTGAATAGCAAACCTCCTGCATGGCTTTTCTGAAAATCTGCCCCCTTTTCTCTGAGTTGTAGCTGAATCCAACTCTTTCTCATTCCCAGTGACCAAAGGGTGGGGACTGGCTCTGCTCCTTTTGCGACAGATTTGTGAACATGTTAAATGTCACTGTATCCTCAGCTCAAGCAAATTCCCCATCAAAGTCACCATAAATAATTCTTACAAGGAGGTAGTTGCATGTCCCAAGAACCCAGAAAGAAGAAAAGAACAAATTGACATGGGTGCCAGCAGAATAAACAGACTCAAATACATTTTGCATGTAGGTGCACCGATCCCAGAGAGGAACGACAGGTACGGGATGCTCACGGAGACACCGCTGGACAGCCTAAGGGCAACAGAAAGACATCCCGTGTTTCTGCTTCCCATGTGACCTGCACAGTCAGTCTTTAAACACAGCTCCATACACGGGTGCCTGGGAGGCTCAGACTGCCTTCCGCTCAGGTCATGATCATGGAGTCCCGGGATCAAGTCCAGAGTTCCACATTGGGCTCCCTGCTCAGCAGGGAGTCTCCTTCTCCCTTTGATCCCCCCCCCCCCACCCCCCCCCCCGCCCCCCCCCCCCTCCCCCCACTCCCCACCC